>NC_056741.1:1683293015-1683593015 GCF_019279795.1 Protopterus annectens
CACCCGATTACACCAGCAGCATCCATTGCACAATAGTATAAAGTGTGAAAGCCCCACACACACATTTGTGTATTCCCAGACACTCTGCACCATTGGTATATACAGATAGGGAACTTTTAATATGTACATGTTAGGGGTTGCCATAGCATGATTCACCAGCATGTGTTGGAGACTGACGATGGTGTGGAGGATGATGCTGATAACCATCTCAGGCACCAGAGGAGGAGAAGAGTGTTCAGACCCAGGGTAACCTGACAGGGGCTACATGATCTGGAGATAGTAGAGTGTTACAGTGTGGACAAGGACACCATACAGCAACTTGTTGAGCTGTGCCGGCCATGCCTCAGAGCCAGAAATAACAGAGGGGAACCCATCCCAGTGGACACGAAGGTATGTATAAGCTTGAGAATACTAGCCACAAATACCTTTCAAAGGCCAACTGGGGATATCATGGGGATCTCATAGTCATCAGCATCCAGGGTACTCCACCAGTTCCTGGATGTCAT
Organism: Protopterus annectens; assembly: GCF_019279795.1. Classification (NCBI taxonomy): domain Eukaryota; kingdom Metazoa; phylum Chordata; order Ceratodontiformes; family Protopteridae; genus Protopterus; species Protopterus annectens. Next base: position 1,683,293,522 of record NC_056741.1, read on the forward strand.
GTTACCACATGCCAATGAGCACATATACTTCCCCCAAATACAGGAGGAGTTGGCCAGCAATATGCGTCTCTTCCACCTTGTGGCAGACTACCTGGAGGTACTGGGTGCAATAGACTGCATGCACATGCACATCAAGACACCACCCGGTGAACAGGGTAGGCACTACATAAACCACAAGGGATACTCCTCCATCAATTGCCAGGTCATGTGCAATACCCAGGGCATTATCGTGGATGTGTGTGCTGGCAGCCCTGGAAGTTATCACAACTCCCACATCTGGCATGCCTCACAGCTGTATCAGGTATGTGCCGGGGGGACATCCCATATGGCCACCTGGTGGGGGATGCTGGCTATGCACTGGAACCATGGATGATGACACCCATCAGAAATGCCCCCACAGCCATGCAAGAATGCCATAATGAGGCACACGCAGAAACCAGAATCATCATAGAGTGTGTGTTTGGGATGCTGAAATCATGGTTCCGTTGCTTGGACATATCTGGTGGAGCCTTGCAGTACTCTCCAGGCACGTGTGCCCACATCTTCATAGTATGTGCCATGCTACACAATATGATCCTATGGAATCAGCTGCAGCAGGGACAGAATGGTGAAGGCCCTCACAGCCCACCACCATTGCCAAGGCCCCCACAGGCACAGAGGGACTCAGACCATGAACACCCTGTGCCAGCCCCAGTAGGCAGACGGAGGTGTGCCCGGTATGCCCATGCCTTGGCAAAGAGGGACTGTATAGCACATGCACTGACAGTGTAGGCACTTATGGACTGACACCCTTCTCCACCTGAACACACAGCAAACATGGATGGCACACACACATGACTACCTGTAAATTGTCATGTATAGTTGGTCTACTGTGTGCATCCTACACAGGCAGCCCTCAACTATTGTACACACAACTGCCATTGGCACAAGGTAAGTAAATACCTGAACAGTAAATTAAGCTATCAGCATGTGTCCATACTGTATGTATAGGTTCATAGATACATAGGTAGGTGCATGCCTAACTGCCCGAGGCCAGTCATAATCATAGCCAAAATGTGTCTGCTGTCGCAACCCCATTGATTAACTAACTGTCCCTCTGTGGAGCAGAGCCAATTGCAGGATCCCAGGGGTGCATCCACTGTTCCCCACCCACTCTGCAAGGATTCCCTGGAGTGTTAGTGAGGGGTTCCATATAATGTAATCAGGGATTTAGTTCCAAATAATGGGGAGTACCCATGACAGGAATATGTCACTCCAGCATCTTCCAGTTATGGTTGTGGCAAGGTGCAGCTCATGACAGTGTGTGGCTCACTGTGACATGGATGCCCATAGGTGGAGCATATCCATTAAGCCTGACTTGGACAAGGCTCTGTTGGCCAGCAAATATCATCTCTGAGTAAACGAGATGCCACTGAGTAATGCATGAGTTTATGCAGTCTGGCAGCATAGGAAACATGCCTGAGGGCATTATCCCTCTATGCGAGGTACGTTCATGGTGCTTCCAGCTGTCAGATGTGTCTTCTGAGGTACATCCAAAATGGGTTATCATACTCGATGATGGGACTGATGACTGATGAGTAAAGGGGCACAATAACCTACGTCTGTTTAAATGTGAACCCTTAAATAATTAGATGGCCTACATAGATGGATGTCCTAACTACTTCACACATATGACTTTCAAAGGAGACATCACTATGTAATGTAGTCCCCACATATCCATTACGTAATCTGAATTATACTGTCTTCCACTCATGTGTTAATATGTGTGTGTGTGTAGTTTTCCAAAATGGAATGACCAAGCAGTATGTGGCCTTTAGCTGGAGGCATCACTCCAACACCCAGTGTTGGTCTATGTGAGGCCCCCTGAAGGACATCTGTGACAGCTGGACTGTCAGTTACGGCTCCCAGTCTGCAGTAATTGCCACCAAACACGGCCTGCTGTAGTCCACCTGTCTTAGTCCATACCTCGGAGAAGTATATGGCAAACAGTAGGGTTCCCAGGACTGAGTCCTGTGGGATACCAGTTGTGACTGATCAAAAGTTGGACCTGGAGGCTGCTAGGCTTACCATGTGGGTTCTGTGTGTAAGCCTGTTGGCAAACCAACCTGTGATGTATGGGTATATGTACTGGCTGGTGAGTGTAGAAATAATACCTGAGTGGGGAATGGTGTCAAAACCCTTGGCGAGGTCCAGGTAGTATGTGTGAACTACCACACCCCACACCTAAAGTCTAGGTGGCTGTAAGATGTCAAACTGGTTCAGTAGGCATGATCTGCACTCAGTCAAGGTGACCTGGGTTGGGTCAAGTGTCTGGAGGTTACCATTGTCTATGTTAATGAGTGCCATGAGGATGCACTTCACAGCGTGCAGATCAGGCTACTCAGGCCTATGGGGTGATAGTTACCATGGTCAGTTGTGTCACCACCTTGGTGGAGTGTAATAGCTGTTGCCATGCGCCAGTGAATGGCCATGTAGCCTGTGTAGAGGCTGATGTTGAATTGCTATATTAGGCGGGGGGTCACTTTGTCTTATAGTGTCTGCAGGATGCAGTCTGGGACACCACCTGCCTCCATTGATGCTCTGTCATGCCATTGGAAAAGGCCATTACCACCTGTATGTCTCAGATGTCTGGGATACTGTACATTGTGGGTATTGTTGTGGGCCCAGTAGGGGGTGAAGCTTGCTCCGAATGTATCATCAAGTGTGTTGGTCATATCAGTAGGGTCAGTATATTCAGTGCAATATTGCACCAGCACAGTGCAAATCTATGTTACTGCTTACATTCTTGACATAGCCAAAGAAGCCTTTGTGGTCATATTCCGAATCCATGCCTATTTACCTGTGGATGTCAACCTTGCATGATTACATGAGTAACATAAGTATCTTGCTAATACTCGTTATGGATGTCTGCATGTCTTGGAATTTGCTGTTCCGGACTACTGTACTACTTCTGTTGTATAGCCTGTATAATGCAGGGGTTCAGCAGACTGGTGTCCTTGTGTAGGAGTAGCTACTTCTGGTTTACCATTGATGGCATGACCCATACATCTTTGTAGGTGCTTATAGAGTGCATTCATAATTCTGTCTGTATCTTGAGCAGTGTCATCCCTGAGCATGGGGGCTGTGAACCCTCCCACCTCTGTCATTAGTACTGTGAATGTAGCTATAGGAAAGGTATTCACTGTGTGTTCCTTGGGTGGGGGAGATGGTTGGGAGTAGAAATCATCAGTGAATAGTTCATGGTCAGATCTAAACAGTGACCGATTTACCTCTGCTGTAGTGCACCTGTTGCACATGTCAGTAATTACCATTTCTAGTATGTCTTCACCTCCCATTAGTCCATCTACCAACTGATACAGGCCATATGAGGTGATAAATCCCAGGAAGTGCTGGGCCTGGAAGTGAATACATGAGTAGGTTATCCAGTTAAGTGTAGGGTAGCCGACATTGACCAATAACAGGGTGTCTGGTAGGACTGTCATGTTTACCACTGCCTCCAGATAGTTGTAGTGGTGCTCCTGGGTCATGGAGGGTTATCTGTAGCAGCTCACAGTTTTCATTGCAGTCATGGCTGATGTTAGCTGTGCATGGATGATCACAGAGGTATCATGCTGCCCCACTAACTTGGAGGTGTAGGTATCCCCGTTGAATATGGATTCAGCCCCTCCATGTCTGTGCCAGTCCATGTACAGTGGCTGAAATGTGTGTTATGGGTTGTAGTCTGGTAGTGCCGGTGTGGTCACAGGAGCCTTATACAGGTCCCAGTCACAGAACAGATGTAGATGTTGTCCATACTGAGGGGTGCTCTGAGTGCGTGCATGTCATGAGTAATACCCCTGGTGTTGAGCAGCCTAACCTTCCTTGGTTCCGCTATTGTGCAGTTCATGGAGGTGAGATTAACCTCTGAGACCTGCCTAAAAATGGCACCATGGGTGTGTCAATAGCCTTGGCCAGCATTCCAAAGCCTTAGGCTGACACATGCAAATTGATATAGCATTGTTGCAGGCATGTATCCCATCTGTGCTTGTGTCCCATCTTTTCTGTAGGTAACCTACTGGTTAGCAATACAAAGCCTGAAACCTATACATGTCCATAGCTTCCAAGATAGGCTTTGGTTGTGAATATGTATCAGTAGTCTGTTTGCTATTGCTGTACTTAACTGTTGTCTGACTACATGGTGAATTTATACTGTATATTGTGATCAGAAAACTCTGTATTATTACATATGATGTTGGAGATGGCCTGCACTGTAGAGGTTCATACATAGATAGTAGGCTATCTTCCCAAGGGCATTTAGAAGCACAGCTACAGTGTGGTGGCTTTACCTGCACCATTGATGATGTAACTGAGCCTCTGTCAAGCATAGCCAATGAAGTGATTCCAGGCAGAGTTGCTGGAAGCTGTTGAAGAGTGGTGTGCTGTAGGGTGATAGGGGCACATAGTTATCTCAAAAGGGCATGTTAACATGACAAACAAACAGCATTCAATTTCCCCAACAGGTCTTGAAGGTGTAGAACTGGAGTGGCTCCCCCACACCCTGGCTGTATGTGTCTGGGACACATGATCCCAAGGGTGTATATACCATTGGCCAGTCACACATCAAGTTTTCCCCTGAAGAGTGTCAGTGAGTGGCTATGCCAAATGTAGTTAGGATGTTAATGTATAGTCTCTCAATTCATGTGTCATGTTGGTATTTTGAGAAGCTCACTGTGTGTGGGTGGCTCCACCTGTTGTGTAGCCAAGCTTACACATAGGATTCATGGACATAGGAAATGGGCAGAAGGAACGTTAATGTCAATAGTGTAATGGCTACAGCATTTGCATAATATCTGTGCAGTCCTGGTTCAAATCCCAATAAAGTCAGAGATGATTTACATGTTACATAGTATACCTAAACCACAGCTTGCATATATAGGTAGTATTCCACAGACTAATAAACATTTGGAACACACAACTGCGAAATGTGCGTTAATCACCCTTGCACTACCAGTGCCTGCTCTGAGAGGTAAAATGACCACTGCCAGGATTAGAACACACAACCATGTACTCAATCTCCATAATAACCTACCACTAAGCTACCTGAGATGTACCAATGGTAGATGTGTATTCTGACAGGTTAAAACACAAAAGGGAGAAATGTGTGGAAATAGGACAAAACGGCATGTACCCAATGAAAGGTGTATGCTATATATATATATATATTTGTAAATCAATATATATATATATATATATATATATATATATATATATATATATATATATACACATATATATATATATGTATATATAGAGGGAGAGATAGAGAGAGAGAGAGGGAGAGAGAGATATATATGTCGATATATGGGGATATACATATATATGTAGATATATAGATAGGTTAACAACATCTACATAACCATGGAGGTACATATAAATGGGATACCTACCAAATACCGAATGCTTGACATACCGACACGCGTAATCACGAGGCTTAAAGACCGAAAGACCACAGTACCGAAGTACCAGAAGAGCGAGGTTTAAAATCCTGATGTTAAGGGACATTTAGTCAGTGCTTCTGGTGTTGCGGTTCAGGTAGGTTACTGTGTGTAAGTGTGTTTCTGAGGGCTGTAGTGTGTGTAAGTGTGTGTTCTGAATGTGGTGTGTGTTCCTGGGGCACTGTAATGTGTGGGTGTGGGCTTGCTTTATGCGTCTTTTTGTGCGATCTAGGAGGTAGAATATTAAAGTAGGGTGGGTGTGGGGGGCACAGCCACCCACATGGGTGGTGTAGGGGGGCTTGCCCACCTGCTCATATGTAGTGTAGGATGGTTTGTTTGGATGTAGTGGGTAGCAGTGTGTCTGTGTATGCGTGTGTGTGTGTTCCATGTTTGTGTTACTTTCTCGAGTTTGACTGTCTCTGTCGGTAATGTGGGGTATGGGAGTTTGGGCCCGGTACTTGCGTATGGGATTCTATAGGTATCTTGTACACAGCGGTTGAAGTGTTCATATATGAGTATAACATGGACCATAGCAATCACACATTCGGCCATGACCAAACTTTATGAACAAAGGATATGGAGAGTATATGCCTATACACTATTACAAAAATGTGCTATGGACATGAGCCAAAGATAGGGTTACCACCTGTCCCACTTGGCGAGGGACAGTCCCTCTTTGGGCAGTTGTGTCCTGACAAAATATTAAATGTGGCAAATGTCCTGAGTTGTAGGACATAATTATGTCCCATATGTAATGTAATAGTTGCATACAATAGTTATGTCTGTATCTAAAATACCTACATGTTACACGTAACAGGATAAGCAACTAAACTGCTACAAAAATAAGCTTATATTTAGGCAAAAAAGGAAAGTTCTATCCTTTGTACTGACTGTGGGTTTGTGTTGGCCTGTAAAATCTGATGTGTGTCCCGGAAATGTCCCACTATGGCCATTTGAAAAGGTGGCAACCCTAGCCAAGGAGGGTCAGTCACCAACACAACTCCAATGACTGCAAATACCTATGACAGAAATACACAGCTTTCATGTAGCAACACTTTATTACATTACAATGTATTGCCGAAAGGATTCAAGGACTAACATCACCTGCATGCTATACAGGAACCAATTAACAGTGCCTTAATGAATCAGCCTGCAATTACCATAGTATTAGTCCACTAAAGGATAGGTGTTCAAATAGGGAAGGAACCCTCACGCACATATCGATTATGTATAAAAGCAGTTCCAACACACCTGCATCTGCTATGTACACCCACCAACATCTCCCCCACACCCAAACAAATTACAATACAAACTGTAATAACATAACAAATCGGTCACTCACTGTACGACATCTGCAGAAGCCTTAACATACCTTGTCAGAGACACATTAACATAGCCCTATGTGAAATAGTTGCTGTTATACAATGGAACAGCTGCTGATGTTACAGGGTTTGTTTGCACTAATCCTGTTTCAGAGGGTTGTGTGTACACCAGGAAGTGTTACCAATTACTGATTAACAGCACAACACATGTACAACAAACCAAAGATGTCTGGAGAGCACACTGTAAACCACCTAACATTTCATGCATAGCCATACAGCCTTGAGCTGCCCAAACATCCTTGCCAGACTGAAACATCTGCAGAAGTATCAGGTACAAACAAACCCTGCATAACTAGCAATGTTCTGAAATATATCAGCTGTACTCACATGTAGAAAAACATCTTCTAGCCATTACACACAATCCACAGGAGTCATGAAGCTAATATATCTCTGTCTGTCTCCATATAGCTGTTGAAATACATTAAAAGCAGTACATCCAGGCTGTCTTCCTTGAAAGTAAGGCAAAGGGACAACGCCCAAGTGGAGTACTCAGTTATACACCACTGTTGCCATGGTATTGGCTAATGGATTAGCTGCACAGCCGATGTGCATCTAATCAACTACTTTGGAACACCAATTGGTGGTCAGGATAGCACATGTTACCGATATTTAACTATAAAAGGATGGCTTATCACACATTCAAACTATCTGTATATACCAGCAGAACGTTACAGAGAAGATTGAAACACAAACTGAAAAGGACTGAAATAACAGTCAATGCCACCTCGGGTTACTAATAAGGTATGTAGAACACTCAGTATGTCTGTGTATGTAGTACCTGTTCTGTAATATTTAAAGTATACGCAATGCATATAGTGGAAACAGTTATCTTGTAGTGATGTATTGTTGAGCATAGTAACGCTTGTAGTATTTATGTGTGTAGTGCTGTAGGTCACAAGGCAAACACTGCATACACTGCATACACCACAAGGGATGCTATATAACGGCTTTGAACCCAACAAATCCTTGCCAGCCGCTGTCAGAGGCAGGGTTGGTCCAACAAGTATGTGCTATAACAGGGGATAGTATATGTTGATATATTGTAACAGTAGGCATATGTATGGGTGTATTACTGAGAATAACATGTCAAAGGTTGGCCTACTGTGCAATTATGATTTGAATTGTGGGATATTGTGCCAATAACTGTGTAATGTACAGTACTGTAGGCAGATATGTACTACAAGTTACATAGCATTACTGTTATGTTAGGCAAACATTAGTTATGTCTATTGGCATTTACAATGCACAATAACAGGATACATATGACTTGTAGTCACCCAACAGTTTAACAGCATGGTAGCAAAGTAAAATGGAAGAGCTAGTTAACTATTTGGCACCCCCTGCGCCAATACGTACGCAAATTTAGTTATGCTACATTGGGAGCGAACCTTCTTATTTAATCATGACTGGTTTAAGAAGGTTAGTCTATATAAAAGATTTGTGGACGATATACTGTTGTTTTGGCATGGGAGTAACGCAGAACTCTTGTCCTTCATGGAATATATGGAATCTACTACAGAGTTCTTGAAATTCACAGTTAGTTCATCTTTAAACAGTATAGATTTTTTAGATCTAACTATATATAGAGGACAACAGGGGAACATAGAAACTACTGTTTTTAGAAAAGGGTGTTGGAGGAACAGCTTGTTACAGTACAACAGTATGCACCCAAGATTTGTGTTTGATAGTGTAGTGAAAAGTCAATTCACTAGAGTTAGAAGATTATGTAGAACGGAGACAGAACTTCATAAACAGAGTCACTTCCTATCAGAATGTTTTGCTGAGAGGGGTTATGACACTGAGAAAACAGAAATCATCAGGGACTTCGTCTTACATGGCAAGAGAACACCACACAGTGGAGCTAGAACATACAGACACTTGAGTTGTGCCAAGAAGTTTTTCGATAACTCTAAAGTGAGATTAAACTTTAGATATACCAGTGACATCAAACACATTAAAAACATTATATTCAAGAATTGGCATATTCTGTTGACGGACCAATGAATTATGAAGTTGGTAGGTTCTACACCCTCCTACACCTTTCGGAATAGTAAAAACCTCAGGAGATTACTCTGTATAGAACCCAGCAAGACCATCAGACCCAATACATCCAAGGGCAATGCTCTTGGTACATTTCCTTGTCAAAGATGTAATATTTGCAGCTTAATCAAACAAGAGCAACTATTCATACACCCAACATTGTCTTATAGCTTTGTACCATATTTTACAGCCACATGTGAGGACAGGAATTTGATTTACCTGGCCACTTGTGAAACTTGTAGTGCGTTCTATGTTGGAATGATGACCAGGTCATTGAAGGAAAGGGTACAGGAACATGTTAATGAGATCATGAAGAGGGATATGAAAAATGCCCTAGCGAAACACATTATAGCCAATCTGGGACATTCTTTTGTGTTCAGGATTCTACAAAAGGTCACACCTAATGCGAGGGAGGGAGACATTTTTAATGACCTAGAACAAGTAGAACTCTGTTGGATTTTTAAACTCAAAGCCCAGTATGAGCCAGGACTAAATCAATATGTGAGCATTAGGGCTCCTTTGAAAGCACGTACACTCAAGTAAAATGTATTTTACTAACAAAGGATGCTTCAAGTTATCCCTCTGATAGAGACTTAGATTCAGAGACTTCTCATTAGTTAATATTTAGGTGCCTGGACCCTAGCAAGCTTCACATATGTACATTTTGTACATATATTTTTTGCATATTTTACCAACTTGACACGTTCATGTTTATGCGGTGTGGTATGATATATTATTTGTAGCACAGTACGTATTTTTACAGCACAGCATGCACACCTTCTTATTATTAGTGCCAGTGTTATGTTTATAATCTAGCCATGTTTGGTGCCTTGGATAGGCACATGTTTAGATCTTTGACTTTTGAAGCAACACTGAGTAGTGACCTATTATTAGGTTTAATAACGATGCGTGCAGCCACCTTAGATAGATTTAGTTAAGATTATCTAATAGCTAGCCTGGATGTTTATTATATTTCTTTATTATATTTCTTTATCATCCCAGGTAGCTTTGAATAACCAGATTTGATATCAACATGCACATGCCCCTCATACACTAATTTTGTTTGATCACAGGCCTCCTAGATATAAAGTTACACATTAGGATGTCTGACTTGTTTATCTTCAGCTGTGATGAATTTATACTTTGCATCTCCGGATGGTCTTGATTTATTTATTTTGATGACATTCCTGACTGTTTTGCCTGGGTCATGACATCCTTCTATGCTCTTCTGTTGACATACATCTATCAGCGTTTCACTTGTTCATATAGTTCATCAGCTTCATAGTATTGGTCAGTGTCACATGAATTGCTTTTCAGCTCAAGTGTTTTAACTTTTATATTTTAGTTTTATGATATACAGTAGACGTTCTACAGACGCTCTCTATTTGGGTCACAGCATTTAGTCTTTATGACCGAATGACGACCTTATTTCAATGTTGAAAACCTGAGGTATTTGTTAGACTAAGAGAGCGGACATGACATAAGAACGAGATCATTATCATACATACTAGTACCTTGTTCCTCATATTTTTTAATATAGTTTTCAACATACACATTTTTTAACAGTTTTAACATTCTTCAACATTTTATAACACATTGATGTTTATATTCGACATTAATTATAATTAATTATATGAGCTGCATTTTTATTCCATTTTTATTCCGTACACCCATTAATAGCAGTTTGGTAAGATAATGTCAGGGAGACTTCTGACTAATGATTTTGTTGAACCATTTTTGAAGCTGGAACAGATTGTTTGATGTTCCCAGTTTATGCATATATGGAGACGCTTTTCGGTATCTCTCCATCAACTGTTAGATTGATTATGAGATTTTTAGAGTTTTTTGGATAGGTTTATGTGAACTGTTAAGAAGTGTGAATTACGTTGTTTCATTTATTACATCTCTACACTGTTTGCGTATTTATATACATTCTAAATGCTTTTGAGATCAGATCTCGATTAAGATTTTTCGAAACAGAATTAACAGCTTCACATTACGTGACTCTGGATCTGTTTCTTTGCCTGTTGTGTTTTTTGCTTATGTATTAATTTTTCCCTTTTGGATCTACGCGTTTGTTGTTCTGGATTTATGTTTTAACTGTTTTAATGGTTGTTGATTATTGAAAACAGTTGCTTTTGCACACAGATAGATTGCCTAATTGCTTAATTGCTTAACCACTCTCTATTTGAGAGATGTTACTTATTTAGAGTATATAAGCATTCCATCCAAACTGTTTGTGTAAAGGATCTGAAGAAGCGTGTTTTTACACGCGAAAGCGCTTGTCCGAATAAAGAAAAACTTTGTTTTATCCATTTATTGTGGTGGTCCGGTTCCAATTTGTCTTCTAGCTAGTTAACTATCCATGCACATAAGACATGTAAAAAGTTCAAAGGTAGGTACTAGACTATCTGCCCAATGGTATTTATAAGCCTAGCTAGAGTGTGTTAGCTTCCACCAACCCCTTAGGTTAGTTCCCTGTGCCTCAGAACAGCAGAACCATTAGTTCCCTGTGCCTCTGTCCAGCAGAGCCACTGCAGTGATCCCCAGGGTACAGTTCTGCCTCCCATCCACCTGTCAAGGTTTCTCTTGAAGAATGCTAGTGAGGGACCCTGCCTGATGTACATTGTAATCATGTTCCAAAGCATGGGAAGTCTCCGGTTCAGGAATCTATCCGTCCAGCACTTCCTAGTCATCATTGTGGTTAGGTGTGTATCCCTAGAGCATGTGGCTCTCAGGGGCTTCTGTTTAGGTGGAGCATATCCACCAATACTGGGTTGGACATGGGCCTTGTATGTCAAGCAGAGATCACTTGTGAGTACGTGGTATGAAACCAAGTACAGCTGGAGTTTCTTTAGTTGGGCTGCATAGGTCATCTGTTTGAGGTCAGTAATCCTCTTGGTGTGGTATTATTGTGGTCTTCCAAGCTGTTGCAGTTGTCTTGTAAGGTACATCCAAAATGGGGTGTTGTATCCTTTAATGGGTCTAGTAAGTCATGAGTAGAGAGGCACAATGGCCTCCTTTGTTCTGGATGCGAACCCATTAGAGATTAGGGGGGCCACGTAGAAGGATATTTTAACCACCTTTATTATGGTTATCAAAGGATAGATTGCTATCTACTGGGGTTCCCAGATCCCTTATTACCTTTTCTGTATGTAGGGGACTAGCACCTATGTGGTAGTCCACAGCTAATTAGTTTTAACCAGAGGGGATGACTATGCACTTTGTGGCATTCAGCTTGAAGCCATGATATTGACACCAGGTATCCGTCTCAGTGCGACCCTTCTGGAGGGTGTCTGTATCAGTTGGGGAAACAATTATGGCCCCTAATTTGCAGTCGTCTGCAAAACTTTTCAGCCAAAGCCCTCCTGTGCTTGCCTGTACCTCAGAGAAGTATATACCGAACATGAGGTGTCCTAGAACTGAGCCCTGGGGGACGCCACTTTTAACTGGTTTACAGTCAGACCTAGGGTATGCAACTCCCACTGTGTGGGTTCTGTCCATGAGCCACTTTGCAAACCATCACATGACATAGGGGTTAATGTTCAGGTGGATGGGTATGTCGATAATACCAGAATAGGGAATGGTGCTGAAAGCCTTTGAGAGATCAAGGTAGGCTGTGTGGACCTCCTTACCCTCATCTAATACCTTGGTAACTGTCTCAAAGAATTCCACCAGGTTTAGGAGGTATGGTCTGCCCTTAACAAAGCCAAACTGTGAGGGGTCAAAGGTTTGGAGGTACCCAATGTCTCTGTGCCTGAGATCCATAATGATGTGCTCCATAGCCTTGCCCACCAGGCTAGTCAGGCCTATAGGGCAATAGGTCCCATGGTCCATTGTGGCACCACCTTTGTGGAATGGGATAACTGTTGCTGTGCTCCATTCAGGGGGCACAAAGCCTGATGTGAGGCTATTATTGAACATGGTTCATAGATGGGCAGCCAGTATGTTCTGAAGTTCGTGTAAAACGCAGCCTGGGATGTTGTCCCATGGATGCTGTGATATTGGCTTTAGAGTGTGCAGCTTTTACCTGCATAGTTGTGATTACAAGGACTCTGCATTCTTCCTGTATAGATATGGGCCCTTTAGGGGGTGAGAGGGGGAAAGGTAGCACTGAACCTATCTGCCAGGATGTTGGCAATATCAGTTGGTTCTGTAATGTTCATGCCTTTGTGCTGTAACTCAGAGCAGATCTGGGTGTTGACATCGAAATATTTGACATAGATATAGAATGCTTTGTGGTTGTAGTTGAAATTAGTGGCAGTTTTATTTCTGTAGCAAGCTTTGGAGGATCTTATAAGGGATCTCAACTTCTTACTGAGGCTGACCAGGGAGCTCCTCCACACATGGGATTGTACTCTCTTTTGCAACAGTGTCTTCTTTCTGATGTACAGTTTGTTTATGGCAGGGGACCACCAGATTGGCTTCCTTAATTAGGAGTGTAGCATCTTGGTTCTGTTTGGGATAGCACGATCCATGCACTCGTGTAAGTGTTTATAGAATGCATTTGTGTAGGATTCAGCAGTTGTTAACCGTATTGTCCATCTTCATGGGTGTCATGAAGTTCACCATGTCTGTCTTAAGAAGCATGAAGTTGGCTTTGCAGACATATTATACTGTGGTTCCCTTAATGGGGGGTGGGGGCGGGATGCGGATATCAAGGGTGTTCAGCTTATGGTTGGATCGGACCAATGAGGAGTTGACTTCAGGTGTGGAACACCGGTCAGTCGTGTAGGTAATGCCTAGGTCTAGGATATTATTGCCCCTGGTGGGTGTGTGGATAAGTTAATCCAGGGCATTGGTGTTTATGAATTCCAGAAAGCATTGAGCTAATGAGTTGATACACAAGTAGATTTCCCAGTTAATGGTGGGGTAGGTGAAGTCGCCCATTAGTAGGGTGTTTGGTTGAACCATAATAATTTCCAGTACATCAAGAATAGAGGAGTGGGAATCTTGGGGCATGGTGGGGCCCTGTAGCAAGCTACAATTTGGATTGCAGTTTAGCCCAGAGGTAGTTGCACTTGGATAACCTCAGCTGCATTGTGCTAAGCAACTAGCCTGGAGGGGTGGATATCCTTAATGAATAGGGACACACCTCCGTCTTGGGTGTTCCGGTCCAGGTTACATGGCCAAAAGGTGTGCTATGAGTTCTAGCCTGGTAGTGCAGGGGTGCTCTCTGGAGCCTTGAACCAGGTCTCAGTCACTGCACAGATATCCATGTTCTCCATTACAAGGAGTGCCTTGAGTGAGTGCATTTTGAGATTTAGACTTCTAGCATTGAGTAGCATTACCCTCAGTTTGTGCTTGCCTGTTCCTGTTATGGTGGTGAATATGTTATTTGAACCTTGCCTAAAGAAGGCACTATAGGGGCAGCAAGAGCCTTAGCCAGTATCTGGAATCCCAGGGGCAACAGGTGCAAGCCATCTGTGGCAAAGCATCGTGGTCTGTCGACCATATCATCCCAAGCAGACAGATGCTGGATCCCCTTAGAATGACACCAGAAGCTTAGCCAATTGTTAAAGGCAATCATTTTGTCCTCATACTGCGGTATCATTCTGGGTGATGGCAGAATGCTACTCAGGGCTAGGGTCACATCTGCCTGGCCTACAAGTTCGGAGAGCTCTTCCATGTCTCTTTTCATGTAGTCCAGGGAAGTACATCTCAGGTCATTCACACCAACATGGACAATGACAGAATTATATTTGTACTTGTTGTGGAGTGACCTGAGTGCATGAGTTATGTGGCGGATCCTGTTACCCAACAGGCAGCTGACAGTAACCTTCTCCTTGTTTAGCCTGGTGAGTGGGACATTAGTGTGCCTGACTATAGAGTGACTAGTGTGTTGGGTATGTTGATTTGCCTTATTGGCTGTGGTTGAGTGGCACACTGACTATGTGGGCTATGTGCCATTGGGATTGGGTTGGGGATTGAAGGCTGCTTGTGTTTCCACTTTGGAGGTCTCTTTTGCTTAGACAGATTATTATTGAAAGCCTCCACAAATGCTTTTGTATTACTATGTGTGGATTATGGTGATGTAGATTTAATGAGACTAAGTGATGAGTGTGGTGTGGTGCAAATGTTTACCTTCTCCACATGACTGTCAGGGTCAGTCTTGGTTGGAGAGAGCTTTACCTCCAGTTTGATTAGTGCATCTCTTACAGGTTGTAGTGTTGGGTGGTAGGTGGAGAGGGTTGTCTGTGTACATGAGGCAATGTCTACATTGCCTTAAGATGTCCAGATTCATCAGATAGACAGGAGAGAACACTAGGAGCTGACCCTTGGATATGCCTGAATATAAAACTATTTTCCCCTAGATAAGTGAGGAAAGTGAGTACAAGAGCAATTTTACTCTAAGCAAGTGAGAAAAGTATGTAGAAAAGCTGTTTACCTCTAGGTAATGAGGAAGATTGAGTGCTATAGTAATTAGTAGCTTACGTAGTGCTTACAAGTTAAGTGATGAGCATGAATAAGCAATCCAGATAGGATCTAACACACTGTCCCAGGGTCTTGGATAACATAAACACACTGTCCCCCCAACAGGTACACAATCATATATCCATGTACACTACAAAGCCCCTGTAACTACAACTATGCAGGTACAAGCTGCACTCAGGCTGCATGGGACCTGTCCACATCCCAGGTTGTATCATACACATATGTCAAAACACGTTTCTCTCCACATACATATCATGTAAAACATAACTTCATGTCAGGCTGTGTACACACTGAATGGTGCACACCAACAGGTATCACAACCACTGATAATGGGAAGTACTGCACTACTACCCTTCTGAGTCTGGTCTGAAAGGCCATGAACATTGATCAAATTATTTTATGTCAGCAGTATGGATGTAGATGACAGTAAGGTTGATTTCACACTGCATATCATAACCTTGCCAGGTCATAGGACATCATCACCCATACTGTGTTCCACCTGCAGTCAGTATACTAGATGTACATTCCTATGTCACAGGAGTGTTTTGCGATGGGACTGCTGGCAGAACCAACACTACAGAAGGTGTCTGAATAATACATGCACATCATACCAGTGCCAGCTACAGTAAGACAGGGTTAATTCATTGTACTCCCCCTCATTGCAGTCTGTACCACACAGACTAACAGAAGGCATCTGCCTATTGAAATATGCAAATGACTATGACCTAGGAGCAATAGCTGACTCAGAGTGTTGTGGACAACATACAGAAGGGGCTTTGTGGGTGAGGTGTGTGACATATGGGCACAATCTGACAGCTACATATATGCAATATGCAAGTCACCCCTATGTTAATAACCCTGTACCCATGAACTACCACCTAGGCAGCGGTCGACATAATGGACACTGTGTGTAAGGGATGCAACTGGGCAGTTGTCTTTCCTGTGATAGTTACATCACCACACCTGTCAGGTAGTTGTTTGTGGCAACCCTACTCATGACAGGGTGCCATCCATGAATACAGAGATCATTGTCCAGCCATACTCAACACTCAAGTGACCCATAACAGATCACATATTTCCTTTAAGGTGTATTGGCCATGTTCAGATGGCCTACACCAGCCTTCCCATTCCCCATCTTCACTATGTAGCAAGATACCTACCCTGAATAAAACTATGTCCAAACCAGTGATGTTGGACATGCTACACGTACACATCCTGATCTCAAACACATACTTCATGGACATCCACCTTCCTAGTACTAGGATCGCCACATGCTGGACAGATCCTTGTCCCTTGACTTTGACTGTACATGCTATTGTTGATATCCATCCATGCAAATACCATCTGGCTAGCCAGTGTCCCATGTGTATCACATGTGCAACACTGGTGATACATGGCAGGATGTTGAACTGCTGTACAGTGCCACGTAGATGTATATGGCAAAACACATACATGTAAAACCTTCCATGAGCAAGTCTGCAGGTTCACAGGTCATGTCTGTTAAGGCAGTGTAAGTATTTACATGTGACATATACATAGCATCAAGGTCGACTGCATTAATGTGGACACATCCAGCCATGTGCTGATAGGTAGGAACACCAGTACAGGCAAACAGACATGCCCACATCAAGACAGCATCCACATGGAGTATGAGCTGTGTAATCAGGTGACACATGTGTATGTTTGTACATACACATGCATATATACCTACATAGCTATTTACATTTCCCATACAGTTGAATGTCCACCGCACCCTCTCCTCCTCCCACAAAACACAAATACATGCGAGAGATGCAACTATACGGCCAAACTGGAGGCTGAGCTCTCTCAACATAGGACTGGCAAGACCAGTCAGGAGGAGAAGGTTACCACACACACTATAGACCCAGTCTCACATAGTACCATCACAACCTCAAATCATACACATAAACACACAAAGACATACTCGGCGGCTCTGATCAAAAATCTACCAAAACAGCAGAGGCCACCAAAGCAGACACCCAAACAACCACCACCTCAGAACACAACACCTGCAACACATAGACCTCACAGTCAGAGTGTCAAACAGTCACAGCCCTTAAGGCCAAACACAATGCCAGACACACTAGTCATTGGTGACTCCATAGTCAGACACACTGACGTCCCGCTCACCAGACTGAGTAAGGAGAAGGTCACAGTAAGCTGCCTGTCAGGCGCTAGAATCCGCCACATAACGCAAGCACTCAGGTCTCTCAACAGCAGGTACAAATACGACTCAGTCATTGTCCACGCTGGTGTAAACGACCTGAGGCGTATCTCCTTGGACTACATGAAAAGAGACATTGAGGAGCTCTCTGATTATGTAGCCCAGGCAGGTATGACCCTGACCTTGAGCAGTATCCTACCTTCACCAAGAATGATGCCACAATACAGAGATAAGATGATCAGCTTTAACAATTGGCTTAAACTCTGGTGTCATTCAAAGGGGATCCAATGTCTGTCTGCCTGGGATGACATGCTGGACAAGCCACGCTGCTTCGCAAGGGACGGCTTGCATCTGTCACCCGTGGGATTCCGGATACTGGCAAAGGCTCTTGCCACCCCCATAGTGCCTTTTTTAGGCAAGGCTCAAATTCTAAACCTACCACCCTAGAACAAAAAAAAGGGAAAAAAACTAAGGGTAATGCTGCTCAATGCCAGAAGTCTAAATCTCAAAATGCACGCACTCGAGGCCCTTCTCAGTATGGAGAACATCGATGTCTGTGCAGTGACAGAAACCTGGTTCAAGGCTCCTGAGAGCACCCCAGCACTATCAGGTTTTACCTCTTATCATGCGTTCCGGCCCCAAAATCCGGACAATACCAAGAAAGGAGGGGGGTATCCATATTCATCAAGGACACCCACACCTCAAGGCTGGTGGCAATGCACGATGCATCGGAGACCATCCAGGTACAATTAACCATAGGCAAGACTGCTCTGCAAATTGTAGCATGTTACAGGCCACCCTCACAAACTCAGGAACCTCACATGGCCTTCCTGAAAACACTAGACGGGATAAATGTAACATCAAACACCATCATACTAGGTGACTTCAATTACCCTAATATAGACTGGGAACACTACTCAAGCCCAAACACCCTAGCCCAAAAGTTCCTGGAATTCATAAACTCAAATGCCATGGAACAACTAGTCACCATCCCCACAAGAGGAGAAAACATACTTGATCTCATCATCACGAACATGGGAGCACAATGTTCAACACCGGAAGTATACCCCTCACTGGTGAGATCAGATCACAAACTAATCTCGCTGGAGGTCCTCATCCCACCCCACCTGAAATAAAAAAAGACCACAGTAAAGAACTTCTGAAAGCCGACTTCACACTTCTAAAGACTAGTGTGGTCTCCTTTAAGGCCCCCGAGCCGGTGGAAAACAGTACTCAAGCCGCTGAATCACTTACAAATGCCTTCTATCAGCACCTGCAGGACTGCATGGATAAGGCAATACCAAGCAAAACAAAGACTCTTTGTACCAAAGGCAAGTGTCCAGTCTGGTGGACCCCAGCCATAAACAAACTCTACAACAAAAGGAGGAAGCTACTACAAGATAGAGCAAAATCCTTAAAAGGTAAGACACCCTTGATCACTATAAGTAAAAAACTAAGAGCTCTCATAAAATCATCCAAAGCAAATTTTGAGAGAAAAATAGCTAAAGACTCAAAAGACAATCAAAAGGCCTTCTTTAGCTATGTTAGAAACCTGGGAGGAAACTCCCAGATATGCTCAGAACTAGTTCAAAATGATGTGAAGATTACTGATCATACAGACATTGCCAACATACTGGCTGACAGGTTCAGTGCAAACTCCCCCCCCCCCCAAAAGGAGAGATATCTATACCAAGCAATTGCAGCCCCCCAAACATCTCCAACACCCAAGTGAGAACTGCTCTCTGCAAACCAAAAAAGACAGCATCCATGGGACCTGATGGTGTCCCCGGCTGTGTGCTGCATGAACTCAATGAGGAATTAAACCCAGAGCTAGGACAGCTGTTTAATCATAGTCTTACCTCTGGATACGCACTCCAGGAGTGGCACTGCAACTGTGGTCCCACTTCACAAAGGCGGTGCCTCCACCGACCCTGGAAATTACCGCCCATTAGCTTGACAAGCCTTATCTGCAAAGCCATGGAGAGGATCATAATGGACCTCATAAATAAAGACATAGGGAATTTGCAGACTTTGGATCCATCCCAGTTTGGCTTTGTCAAAGGCAGATCATGCCTTCTAAACTTGGTTGACTTTTTCAAACAGTCACCAAAGCCATTGATGAGGAAAGGCAGTCCATACAGCCTACCTCGATCTGGCGAAGGCCTTCGATACAATACCCCACTCGGGTATCATTGAAAAACTCATCAGCTTAAATGTTAACCCATACATCACAAGATGGGTTGCAAACTGGCTGAGTGACAGAACCCACAGGGTCAGAGTTGCTGGCGCCATGTCAGACTCAAAGCCTGTCACAAGTGGTGTACCACAGGGCTCAGTCCTGGGCCCACTCTTGTTTGGCATCTACTTTTCCAAGTACAAGCAAACACAGGAGGGTTATGGCTGACAAAGTTTGCAGATGACTGCAAACTGGGCCATAGTAGAAAACACATCTGACACAGATATCCTTCAGAAGGGTCTCACAGAAATGGATAACTGGTGCCAGAGCCATGGCCTAAAGTTAAATGCCAAAAATGCATAGTCATACCCTTCGAAAACAAGGTTACCCCTAGCTACCAAATAGGTGGCAATCCACTGAGCACAGAAGAAGTTATCAGGGACCTGGGGACCCAGGTTGATAGTAGTCTGTCATTCGACACCCATGTAGCTAAAGTAGTTAGGAAGACCTTCTACATTGCCCACCTTATCATGAAGGATTCTCATCTAGATCAAGGGAGGTCATAGTCTCCCTATACTCATCACTCATCAGACCAATGATTGAGTACAATGCCCCATTCGAATGTATCTGACCCGACACTTGCAGCAGCTGGAGAGGCCACAAAAGTTCCTCACCAAAAGGATAAAGGGTCTCAAACATCTGTCCTATGCTGCCCGACTGAAAGAACTCCAGCTCTATTCAGTCGCTACCTCTTGCTCAGAGGTGACCTTTGCCTAACATACAAGGCCATGTCAAACCCAGATTTGATGAATATGCTTCACCTCAAAAATCTAGATCCGTCAGAGCCACAAGGGCGGAGACTTAAACCTCCACACGGCTATTAATAGGACGTGCTGGAGGGATAGATTCATCACCCAAAGACTCCCTATGCTGTGGAATAAAATCCTGGTATATGTGAGGCAGAGCACCTCGCTGGCCTTGTTCAAGAGAAATCTTGACCAATGGATGGGAGATCGCAGATATACCCCAGGGATTACCTCAGTGTCACTGCTCGACAGAGGCACAGCAAAATAATGGGTATAGTTCCCCATACTAAAGGGGTGGCGTAAGCCACAAAACTATGGGCTAGGCTTGTAAATGCCCTCTGGCAGATGGCCTAGTATGAACCTATGAACCTATGAACACACATATATATGGTGATAATATCCAATCACCATT
Organism: Protopterus annectens; assembly: GCF_019279795.1. Lineage (NCBI taxonomy): Eukaryota > Metazoa > Chordata > Ceratodontiformes > Protopteridae > Protopterus > Protopterus annectens. The sequence goes on from NC_056741.1 coordinate 1,683,314,432, forward strand.
GAGTGCCACATGTGTGTGACACAAACATGTCAGTGGTGTCAGTGTCATGTAGATTTGCAAAGTCAACTATTTAATCGTAATAAATGTGATACATGTATGTTCAGCTGTAGCTCTGTATGTCTCTGAGTTACTGTGACCTGTCTCCATCATTATGTCTTCCAGGTATGCCACGTGCAAGGCTCCCTCCTTATACCCACTTGGAGGATGAGCCCCTCATCCCTTACATACATGACAATCATGATATCCTGTTCAGCCATGGGCCACAGGATGCACAGCAGCGGGATGCTCAGTGGATGGAACTTTGCAGGAGGGTTAATGATGTCGGTGGCCACTACCGCACATACTAGCAGGTGCGCAGACACTGTACAGACCTCATTAGATGGGTGAAACAGCATGCAAATGCAATCACCAGGGAACAAGGTGCAACAGGTGGTGGGCCACTAACCCAGCCCCCATTCACAAGTACTAAGGAGCTACTGGCCAACCTGGGGACACCTGCAGAACAACATCCACAAGCCTAAGCCAGTATTGTGGAGGTGGGTGTCTCTCAACCACCAAGCCTGGAGTTGTCTGGTAAATCACTTCTGCACTTATAACAACTATATTCCATATAGTTACATGTGTCACTGTACAATATGTAATGTAACATCATATGCAAGGCATGTATACACACATGCCGCATACTATAGTATGCTACTCTATGTATGCACACATGTGCATTCTCCATAGTATAGTCTATTGTACTGGTGTATGTGTTAACATACACATTGCACCCTGTAGCTATCATACAGGCATGGATAATGATCATACTGCTGTGTTACTCCTATTTAGATACCTCTGGTGTTCCGCTGCAACAGCAGCCTGTTGCAGGTGAGACTGTTATTATTTATCAGGCATCTTAATGCACATATCTATCTGCCATGTGGCCATTTATCACATGTACACATAATGTATGGTCTTGTCACAATATGCAGGTCGGACCTGCAATGCATCACAATGGCTACCCATGTGCAATACTTGCAAACTATGTGAAACAGCATCATGAAACCTCACAAACTGTCATTGCCAGATGTGTGGACAGCTGTGCATACAATGGTGGAGGTGCTGTTCACTGTATGGGCATGTACTACAGATAAGAACTACACATGTGGGGAAACAGTACTACACAGTGAGCTGGAGTATGGCCAGCCCACAGGATTCACTGGTGTGGATCATAGCCCTGCCGTGAATGTCACACAATGTGATGTGCTATCTTGACATGTCTATGACATCTAGTGGCCTGGCTGAAATACTGCTAACTATCCTGAAAAACATATCCCACATACCACCCTTTGCTGCATAACCCTGTCGCCAGTGAAGCATATGACATCTATGGGTGTATGTCATATGGGACAACACAAACAAGTGAAATAGATGGCCATCACAATAATTTGGCCAACACATGTACATACATGGCCGTGGAGGATGGCCAGAGACATGAAGCAACACACACAGTAGATGTGATGTGCTAGTGTGTACACCCTGTCTTACACTGGCTCCACATGGTCCAACTATGGCCTTTGTGTAATGGTTATATTGCAGATGTGGAACACTAGACATCCTACAGGCCTGTGCACATCTTGTGTAAGTGTGACATCAATCCACCACATAAGATGTGTTGAACATCTTGAGTGTGTCACAACATGACAGCAGTCACCTGTACAGTATCCACATAAGCCCATAGATACAGTACATTCCCCTTGCTGGTGTCGGACATCAATGTCATTCTTGCTTCTCAAGTGTGTGTGTGTGTGTGTGTGTGTGTGTGTGTGTGTGTGTGTGTGTGTGTGTGAGGGGGGGTACACAGATGTCATGTGGGACATGGAGTACCGACGAGTTTGTCATGTCTGGCCATAGTTGCCAGGCAGCAGCAATATGGTTGCAGATGTGCAGGGGTGTCATCCGTATACCCTTCAGTGACCTGTGTCACACATTCCACATCATAGTTTAGTGTGTATACACCTCAGTGACATGGGTCACATTACACAGTATATATGTATTGTTTCTGAACACAGTCATGGCTATGAACTGTGCCCGTAACTCACACTGTATAGCAATAGAGATGCCTCATGATTCCCTGCAATGGCCATGCACATCAGCTAAATGTGCAGTATATCTGTGGGGCGGTCAGACAACACTGCATTGGGACATCATTACCCCACTGTATATTTGACAGGACACCATTGTGTTAAACATGTATGCATGTCATTGCACACATCAGCAGATCACATGACATACTACATGTGATTGTCAAGGTCATATGCCACTGTTAACCTGTGCTGGTCTACATGGTGTAACACAGGGATGTATGCTACCTATGAACCTATGAACATGTTGGAGGGATAGATTCCTGTCTCAGAGACTTCCCATACTCTGGAACAAACTATCTATCTATATCAAACAAAGCTCCTCATTAGCACTCTTCAAGAAAAAATCTTGATGATTGGATGGGAAATTGGAAATTCACCCCTGGAATCACTTCTATGGCTCTGCTCGACAGTAGCACAAGAAAATAATTTTCTTGGGTGGCGAAAGCCAGGGTACCTTCTTAGCTAGGCTTATATAGGTCCTAGGCCAATAGCCTAGTACCTCCCTATAAACCTATAAACTACTACTATGATTGTGTAATTTGCATGCCTTCTGCTATGACACATGCATGCTGTTGTGTGCAACCCAGGGATGTATGATAACTACCACTATTATTGTCTGCACTGCATGCCGTCTGCCATATCATATGCATGTTGCATGCCTTCTGTCACATCACATGCATGCTGGGTGCCATATCACATGCATGTTGGGTGTGCCGTCTGCTGTATCACATGCATGTTGCATGCCTTCTGCCATATCACATGCATGTTGGGTGCCATAGCATGTGTGGGTGTGTCTGTGTGTGGGTGTGTCTGTGTGTGGGTGTGTCTGTGTGTGTGTGTGTGTGTGGGTGTGTCTGTGTGCATGTCTGTGTGTCTATTGTATAGATTGCAATGTACAGTTCTTGTCTCCCCCTCACAGGTGATGTAGGTGTGTTCCCCTCCTGTGGTCTATCTGATGTTAGTGTCCCCACAGACTCTAGTAGTGATGATGAATGTATGATTGAGGCACAGGCAGGATTGTCAGGGGCTGAATCTGTGCCACTGGCTCCCATTCCACTTATATCCCCCTCATAAATGGACACAGATCTCATGCCTACACATACCCCCTCACCAGTGGCCATAGAGGAAGGACAGTTGGCGTGTGGTACCTTGGAACAGAAAATTGTGGGGGCTACAGAATGTGTGCCTGCACACCATGGTGTTAGCCAACTGACTGGTGATGCCCCACACAGGCACGTGGCCAGTGCTGCTCGTAAGAGGACCTCTAGCCAACATGCCCCTGCAAGATAGAGCACAACAGCTGGTGTCACCAGATGCATATTTCAGGCTATAATGGAGGCACAGGCACATGCTGAATGGCAAAACAGAGAAGATCAGAGGCTTCAGTGGGCTGCTGTTGGTTCTGCAAACAACAACATCCAGGCAATGGTAAATGCTCAACTGCAGATTGCTGAAGCTTTGGATAGACGATTAGGTGACATGATTGGAGTCCTTGACCGTGGCATGACAATCCACGAGCATGAGCTGTCTGTGTTGGAACATCTGGTAGGAGTGAGGTGTCAGGCACTTGGATGTTGGCATGCTACATCACCTGTTTCAGGTCTACGTGAACAAGCTACCTCACATGCCTGCTTCCATAGTGGCGGGAGCAGCAGCAGTGCAGCTGGTGCTGTGATGTCCACACCACAACACAGCAGGCCACGTGCACGTGGCCCTGGATGGTCCAAACAGGGACACGGTTCTAGTGGACATGTATCATCAGACAGTACCCAATCTGCACCTCTGCCTGGTAGTGCCTGTGCATCCGCTGGCAGGCACAGGTCACATGGCCGTGGCCAGACACCGTGAACTGTAAAACCTGGCCTGTACAGTCGGCAGCTGTCAATAATACCCCTGTGTAGGCCAGACACATGTGAGAACTGTGTGCATACATCCACGCACACACCGGAAACATATGTAGGGCACTGCAACACACACATGCATAACATCCACACACACCCAATTAGATCAAAGGCCCTAACCCACATGCATGATGTCATCTAATGGTGCAGCCTAGGCCTCTGGCAAACATTATCACCCTGTGCATATGATGATGCCTGTGCCGCATCCTTGTCATCCACACCATCGGTGCACGGATATGCTCATATGATCTGATGCACAAGGTGAACAGACTAGGAAGATAAGTGTAGATTACAATTGTTGTGTACTGTTGACAGGCAGCAGACATACTATGTAGTACAGGTGTACAATGCATTGCATACTGTTAACAGCATGTGTCTTGTGTAACAACAGTAACTGCATGTTGGACATGATGTTCTGCTTTCCTACTTCAGGTCTAATTGCATGTGCTGGTGGATGTCAGTGTTTGCAGTTAGTGTCCCATATGTAAATGTGGATTACTCACAGGTATGTATGAATATAGCAGCATGCACCTTGTAGCTTCTACATAACAGTTCGAATGTCCCACGTTCCAAACATGTCTACTGATCCAAGAGGATGATAGCTGTGTATTAAGCTACTGTGGCTACAGACGTGACATCCATACTAGGTGACATCACAGGTACAGTTACATGGAGTGGTGAGGTAAGAGAGCGGTCTTACTTATGACAAGGTTAGAGGCCAGTGGGAAGTGTGATGCCTCATTGGGAAGCAGTAATACATGTTCCCATGACAGGATGCCAACACACAACTGCACCCACACACTCAGGTATTGACACACATGTATTCAGTGACACAGTAACACACCAACACCCTCATGGATTCACTGACACAGTAACACACACTCACGCACTGTTGCTACTGTTGAGGTGAGGACCCCTGCCTATGTGCAAATCATCATTACAGTACTGTGTACCTACATGACATGCCACAGAGAATACACATGTACAGGTAGTCAGTATGGCCTAAGATCGGGGACATCAACACGGATAGTAGATTGCATTGCCTGGATGGGGGGAGGAGTCTTATCAGTTCAGCATGGTAACATACATCCTCACTCCAGTAAACACACACACACACACACACACACACACACACACACACACACACACACACACACACACACACATATACACTGTGACATTCACTATTGAATACACCTATGTCATGCACATACAGATACCTCACATGTGTGAGATACACGCCCCTGCCTATGTCCTGCTTTCTACATTGCAGTCTGTACAGATGTCTCCAACAGTGTACAGGAGAGTTAGTAACAATTGAGATGTATTCCCCACCATATGTGACATATATGGACACACACATAACCACACATGCCACTACTGTGAATCAAACACCTGCCTAGCTCATGATATGTATGACAGACTTACAGCAGTATTGCCCGCATTACAAAGTGTACTGATGCTTCCTTTGGCAACAGTGCTGATATATGCACATGGGAGGTCTTAACTGTTACAGGTGTCAAGGGATTTACCTTTGGTGTCACCCTGACCTCTGTCTATGTTGTGTATGTTGCCCTTCAATTAATGAAACCATTGCTTACCGGTTAAACAGGTTATTGTAGGATCGCTTGTGACACACCTGTGAGCTGTCCTCAGCAAACATCCATCTGCAAGGATGTCTCACCACTTAGTTATTTCAACACATCTGTCCATACCTGAGGTACATCTTTCCATACATTCAGCATATCACCATATACAGTTGGCAATGTTGAGGCTGCATTGCAACTGCATGATGTACTAAGATACACGTCACCTGTATAAATCAGCAACTGCACACACATGGTATCTGAACACACACCACTACATGTACATGTTTGCAGGTCCTACAATCCTGTCATTTGGGCATGTTTGTAGGCATTGCAATTGGTGGACATGTGTAATGACATACATGACACATAGACTGTTGTATGATATGACAGGTGTAATGGGTGACCGGTACAGAGGGAATGTTACCTCTGTCAACACTGATATCACACCTTATGTACTGTTAACATTCAGCAGCCATGGACCTACATTCCATGTGCATGTGTGTAACGGCTGTAGCCACCTGGCTGCACAAAGGACAACAACAGCTATGCCATTTACATATATGTTGTATGTGTGTGGCATGTACATATCCAGGGCAGGTACATGTATGTCATATCCAAACATGAGGGTGTTTACTGGTGTACAGCAACAGTCATCTGCTAATGCTGTAAATAACCGAGGGCCCCTGGTATGTGTACAGCTGACCTCGTTACAGACAGTGGTATCACTGCATTGCATAACACATGATGCAACTGTGCCAGTACATGGGTACTCTGAACAGTTGATGTAGAGCTTGGTACAGTCCACTGGTCAATGGTCACATGGTGGTGTACTATTATATGTCCTACCACATGTATGGATGTGTGTTGGTGGTCCACGGACATGGTGGTGTCTGAGGTTTACATCCTAGAATGCAGCACTTGACACTGTGTCCTGCACCTGACTCATCTGTGATGCCTTTTGTGGGAATACTGGTCAGTAAATGTGAGTGGCCTCTATGTATGTGGGGACACCACCACCTGGAGTGGTCCGTACCTGTGTTATGGCCCACATGTCTGGTTCTGAGGTATAAGGTGGTAGTACTATTGTGCACTACAGAGCCTTCAGCCAGGTGTTCCTCACCACACAGATGTCAGTACTCCCCATTGTTGGATCTACAGTGAGCAGCTGTGATTACGGATGCTACACATCTAGCACTGGTTAGCATAAGCATACAATGCTGTTGTCCTCTAGGTGTCAGGGTGTTATCCTGTGTTTAGGACATTTGCCTTGGAATGGCACTATATGGGCGAATGCGACTTAGGTATTATCCCCACTCCCTTGAATCATGGATGCATGTGATATGTGACAAAGGCCTGTATACTTTCAGTCATGTCATCCCAGAATAACAAACACTGTACAACCTCATAATTACAGCAGGACATTGACTCATTGTGTTGGTCACGCAGTTGCCACTCCTAGCAAGGCTCATTGTGTTGGTCAAACAGTTGCCACTCCTAGCAAGACATCACTGTGAGTGGTAGTATTGTGCTTGGTATAGAATGGTACATCTAAGGTGATGGACAGTAGCAGATGTGTATAAGACCAGTGTCAGATATATGTAGAGCAGCGTTCCTGCTAACAATGACAACTATTAACACCAGAGTCCATTACAATGTGTTCTTTACATCTAACTGTAATAGCATGGCCACTGTGGCCTTCCGTGTTTAGAATCAGAGTGTATCCCAGACAGCCCTGTGCTACTAAGTGTATGAGCATGCCCAGTATAACCTTGTGTAGATGGACACAAAGTGCATTCCGAACAGCCCTGTGCTACTAAGTGTGTGAGCATGCCCAGTGAAACCTTGTGTCAGTTATGTGCCTCTATGTGTATGGGCATGGCCATTGTAACCCTGTATAGTGATAGTAGTTGTCCATTCCACAGATGAGCATACTCCAGGTCAGGATGATTCCTACTTTAAACACACAGGATCACAGGTATGTACATCTTAACTGCCAGCATCCCTGTTGATGTCTGCATTCCTAGAAGGTCATAATGACAGACTTGAAATGTGTAGTCTGTGTGGCGTGACTCGTAACTACGTAGTATTGCAATAGTGATCTGTAAATAGGCAGGTGATCTGTTCCCACCACTGGCATGTGTGTGTGTGTGTTTGTCTCCATCTGCCTGAGGACTGAATAATGCTTTTAGACTGCTCACACTCCATACAATTCTTATACCCACCTTTGGCAAGGCTGATGATGTCACCCCCCCCCTACAAATACACCTCTGGGAGTGCTGTGACCCAGTAATCTCGGTAGCACATTCTGTAACTGCATAATGCTGTAGTGTAATAAAGTAGTTAGGTCTGTGTTCTACTCCCAGGCTTGTCAAGTGTGTGTGTGTGTGTGTGTGTGTGTGTGTGTGTGTGTGTGTGTGTGTTTGTCCCCATCTGCCTGAGGACTGAATAATACTTTTAGACTCCTCACACTCCATACCATTCCTATACCCACCTTTGGCAAGGCTGATGATGTCACCCACCTAGAAATATACCTCTGGGAGTGCTGTGACCCAGTAATGTCAGTAGCACGTTCTGTAACTGCATAATGCTGTAGTGTAATAAAGTAGTTAGTTCAGTGTTCTAATTCCAGACTTGCCAAGTGTGTGTGTGCGCGTGTGTGTGTGTGTGTGTGTGTCTGCCTGTGTGAGACAAGTACAGTGCTTTGTAGAGTATGCACTCTCTCTACAAATCACAGGACCACCTTTGTCACTCCTGCTGTTGTCACCCACCTAGGTATACACCTGTAGGTGTGCTGTAACCCAATATTCACTGTAGTGCATGCCCTAAAAGGGTATTGCTGCAGTGTGATACGGTAGGTAGGGATTCGTATACAGTACATGGCAAGTGTGTGTTTGTCTGTCAGAACCTGTGCAGAGCTGTGAGTGTCTTATTATTGGACATGTTGTGGAGCGAAATTTTCAGTTTTCCTATATGGTGTCCATCTTATGACACATTGGCCACCTCACGAGGAGTACAGCTGTCAGTCAGCCACGGGACTGTGTTGGCAAGCCATACTCCTACATCTGGAAAAAGGCCTGGTGAACAACGTATGCAACCCTACTAGTACCCGGTATATGTCCTGCACCCATGTGCCATGCACAAACACACTTGCCTAGGATATCCTGCTATGTTGTCTGTACCATGCACATTGATGACAGATAGTAGGCATGGTCTGAATGCAGTGGCCTGCAGAGGACATGGCACCCTGTACAGCGGTACAATAGGCACATATATGCGGACATTGTGCCTTCACTATGTTTCTCACTGGATGCCTGCAACATATGTGGTGCCATCAAATGTGATCCACAGAGGCCATACAATGCTGTACACATGTGCCCTGTATGGACCAATGCCACTGACACCAGGGAATACCTGTATCATACTATCAATGCAGGTGCAGAGTCGACCTGCTCACTATAAGCAGGTTTCGCCACACCAGGCCAGTATTGGCATTCAGCGATAACAGTCTGTGTACACAACATGTGCCTGTCAAAGCAGGTATACCTGTACATGTCACTGTAAAGTATTGTGGGACTTGCTCATCCCCGGCAATGTCCATGTGAAGGACTATCAAACACAGACATGGCATGTATTGCAAATCTATGGCCATACACATTGGTAACCAGGATGTCAGGGCAGATCATGCAGTACCCATCTGTGTGGGACATTGCAGACACTACACCCCTGCACTGCACATCATTGTCGGGTGACCCGATGCCAAGGATTACCCCTCACCCAGCCTTGTACAGCCATCTTGCACAGCCAACCACTACACACCCAGGAAGCAATGCATACATGCATGTCCGTCCTGGAACCTTGTGTCTGCATGTGGGTTATGAAGCTCCCAACCACAGTCACTCCCGGTATAATCCTCATTGGCATACTAATAGATGTCAAACACTTTCACATGCCCTAGCCCATAGAACCTCCAGATATCCCCTGTGGTGCATGTAGTCCTGTGCATTACTGCAGTGTGGCAAACTAAGTAGTTAGGTTGTGTATTTGTGGCCCTGGCAAAGAGTGTCAATATGTGTCCATTAGAGAGTGTGGTTGTGGTGACAATGGCATCCGTTCATGTGGACAGCCATGTGTGCCACACCTAATGTATGTCTACTATATCTCTGTTGCAGATGTCACTCATCTACACACATATATGTTCTTACAGCACAGCAACATGTCACCTTTGTGGCACATGTAGTAACGTCATGCACATGTAATAGTAATGACTAGTCAGTCAGGGGTTTGACCCCTGTATTGTTAGGTGTGTGGCAGACTATGCTTAGGGTTAAGTCTCCAAGCCCTTCTCTGGTGTACTTTGCCTGTCCCACCCACACACTCTCTGGTGGATGTGAAGGTGTACACCTGCTCAGTGGCAGCATGTGTATTGTAAGTGATGGACATGATCAGGTGATGGCCTGTGCACCTATTGCAGTCCTCCTCTAGCTGATTGCATGTGGAACAGCTGTGATGGTGTTCCCATAGCCATTCGCATGATAAACACAGTACACTATCTAGGGAAAACATGTTGGTATTTGGCCATGACAGTTGTTGTGAGTGGTACCTGGATGTGGTGTTCTGACACGGTATCACAGATGATATTTGGATGTACCTCAAACATTATACACAGTGGGAAATAGCCTAAAGACAGGAGGGCGATGTGCCACTCATGACTACAGCATATAAGTGTAGCTATGCTGCATTGAGACTACTGCCTGTTTGACATGTGTGTGGTAATGGCTATTCTGCATGTTTTAATACAGACATGACAGTACTCTGTTCGTGAAGGACCCCCATCTGTAGGGCCATCTGTGAACTGGTCAGTGTGTGCAACAATTTGTTTCCTGTGTTACACACTTAACACACAGCAGAAGCATAGTGTGAGGATTACAGACAGTACATGATGATAGGGATGTGTTGCTGCCATCGCATCCCTGACTGGACATGTGTCACATGAAACAATGGTATGACGGACACTGTCTGGGGTTTCCAGTGACAAGCCAATAATGGGCAACTGTTCATAGCTGCGGTCACACATCTACTACACATTGTACAGATGGCATGCAGTATATATGCATGTGTTGTGCTCCCTCTGCAAATGTATACCATCTGTTATGTTGGGTTGATGGTGATATCTATGCATACTGTTGTAGGTAATCCTGTATGCTGGTGTCTATCACTAAGCCATATGTGGGTTTAAACTGCAACACCATAGGCTGAATGGGTTGGAAGGTCTTGGCAGAACCTCCTGTCCCACTTCAGCTGACCATGGCACCAGGCACTAGCACATCTGGGGCCCAGCCTTGGACATCAACCTCTGCTGGCTCTGCACCTCCTTCTGGTGGTAGCACCACTGGGGATGGAACATGTCCCTCCTGGGAGCAGGACCAGACAGGTACATGTCTGCTGTCGTGCTGTCTCAGACGTGTTGCGTTGGGGGCTCACTAAGGGGTTCCAAAGCCAGATATGCAAGCTCAAGGGCAGAGTGTCACATTTACAGGGAGATGCTGCCCCTCCTGGACAGCCCCCAGCACTGCTTCCTTTGCAGCTGTTTAGGTGCAGTGGCAGCTGCCCATGGCTGGGGACCTCTGTCCCACTGTTCCCATGGGCTTGTGAATGCTGAACACCCATCCCCGTCCGGGGTGTATCCTTCACATGTGTCATATACCAACCCTGTATGCTGTCTTGATAGTTATCCTACCCTACCTATCCTCCATGACCATACCTACACTCCTTCCCCTACATCCGACCCTCACCTACAGAAACATAAGGCCAATCAGCTCCTAGGACAACATCTGCCCTATACATAGCTGTCCATTTCACACATGTGCCCACTGAACACATGTAACCCTTGTAATATGCATCACAACATACTCTTGTTATCCTCACCCCTGTCCCTCAGGTGCACGATCCTGGTATTCACATCACTCCTATATGGTCCAGGTACACGTGATGAGGATGACCCCATTGTACACACAACACTACCAGTCCATCTATGGTTACCCCATTTGCCTTTATGATGATGATGATGTTGCACACAGCACCTTACAAGAGTACTGTTCACACATAATGATTGGACAGGTACTGTTGTGTTAATGTACATTCCATGCACAGAGTGATGTATATGGCCAATGTACAACTATTTGCGTGTCTGAATGACAGATGTCTGTCTGAGAGAGTCTTGAGATCACATAGAACAACACCACTACATAATAAAGGCATTGCTGGTGTCTCGCATTTCATTTGTTTGTTATGCTTTGTTGCCACATGGTATGTTCTTGATATATCTCTATATATGTATGTACTTATATGCTGGACATAAACACTCACATATACATATATATGATGGGATACATTCCTATACTGAATGACTGCGCTGTATGATATGTTTGTGGTACTGTCCATTGTCTGTATATCTGCCATGGCGTATTGGTAAATCACATTAGCTGTGTGTGCAGGGTCCTGGTTCCGAGCTTGCAGAGGACGTTTATTTGGTTGCAGGGCAGAACAAGGCCATTGGATATGGAGGGAGTAAGGCACATTAAAGCAGTTGGGAGCAGGTGTGCATGGGTTTGCACAATGTTAAGCAATGCTGACCTCTGGTTACAGCTTCTTATACTCGGTTAGCCTCTGCATTGCTTTACCAGTGCAATACTCGCATACTGATAGCCAAACAGGCTTACATCCACTTGCTCCCGCACTTGCAAATGCACCGACATTGGTGCTTGCATCTGACACTCACACCCCTGGGTGGGAGCGAGGACTACAATATTACCTTGTGATGCCTATTACATCGGATTACATGCCTACAGTATCAGGAATGGCTGCCCATTAGGCGACGGCATGACGTTCAACTGTACGGAATCGGTGGCCTGTCCAGTGATTTAATCATATTATTTGTGTGTTCCTCATACAATCTGCTCCCATCTGGCTGATACATGGGAACTGCGACTCTTCAATCCAGACAAGTAATTGGGTTTTGTGAGACACATCCGTCGGCCGAGTCATGCTATCGCATGCCTATTATAGGTTTGCCATCTTTTCAATTGGCCAAGGTGGGACTTTAGGGTTACCACTTGTCTCACTTTGCGAGGGATAGTCCCTCTTTAGGCAGTTGTGTCCTGCAAAAATAATCAAGACATAGCAAATGTCCTGAGATTACAGGACAAAATTATATCCTAAGTTTCTTTAATAGTTGTATAAAACAGTTATTTTATATAGGAAACTTCTATATGTTATGTGAAGTAGCATAAGCAATTCAAATGTTACTAGAATAAGCTTTTATTTGTGGAAAAAAGTAAAGTTCTGTACTATGCTTGTCCTGGAAAATCTGGCATTTCTACAGAACATGTCCCACTTTGGGCATTTGAAAAGGTGGCAATCCTATAGGACCTTTATGTAGAGACGTCAGATTTTGCAGGGCAAAACATACCCACAGCCAGTACAAAGGAGAGTACTTCACTGTTTTGCCTAAATAAAAGATTATTCTTGTAGCATTATAGTTGCTTATATTGTTCCTTATAACATTTAGGTGTTTCAGATACAAAATAATTGTTTTATGCAACTACTACAGACGATATAGGGAATCTTTGTTCTAAATCACAGGACATTTGCCATAATTTCAATTATTTTGCAGGACACAACTGCCCAAAAGGGAGTGTCCCTCGCAAAGGTGGACAGGTGGTAACCAAACCCTATTATTCTATCATCTTTCTAAGGTAGTCGGCGAGATATGCGTTTTCTGTCACTAGCAGACCTCTCATACGAATGGGGAAGAATGAACACTGAATCAGGGACACTGCATAACAACATCAGTGACACATTTAGACATCTGGTGCTATTAACCTGACACATTGACAGACCCAGAGCATATGTAATCATACACATTGTCTGAGGTACACGCTCTTTATGACTCTTACATGTTGTCATTATTCATTACATGTATTCCACCATCTAGCCTCCTAATATCACTAGTTCTAGGAGGGTTTAGGTGGGACAGAGTTAGATTCTGAGTCATAATCATGGACGTCCCTGGAAATCGGGGACAGTTCAATGGTATGGTTCCTATGTGTTCCCCCAATGGTTTACGGACTATCCAGTGGATGTGCTCTTACGGTTTGGGAGGTATGGGTGTCTGCTATGCCCACATCGGAATATTACTTACATCCACGAGGTGGTCCTAATATGGCTCTGCCAGCCAACACTTGCACGCCTAGGCCCATAATCGCATACCCATAGTTCCCCTACCTGCCACTCCTCTACAGCACTCATCCTTACTGTGGATGCAGGTGGGGTATAAACACACCCCTACACACTGCCCACTCTCCCCGTGTTGGGACACATTTCATACATTGTGTCAACCCATGTGTTATCAGGCTTGCACAACCTACTGGTCCGTGTACATCTACAGCCTGGTCGCATCAATCATTACAGGGCTTGGCTCCAAACACAAAATTTTTGGTGTAACCCGTAACTGCTGTATCATATCCTAGGTATATACATGTGTATATTTACTGTAACATATATATATATATATATATATATATATATATATATATATATATATATTTACATTAATATATACAAATATATCTGCATATGTATGCATACATGTATATTCATATCTTGCTGTCTATATATATATATATATATATATATATATATATATATATATATATATATATATATATATATATATATATATATATATATATGATCTAACGACATATGGGTCTATGGTTGCCTGCATATGTATAGATTCATATGTGGGTATGTATCTGTATTCTTTGTCTGTATGTATACATTCGTACTATGGTGAGGGAGAACCATATCTCTATGTCGCTATGGGTACATATACACACACATAGCTCTACTTATATACGTCTACATCTGGTTATTCCATTCCATGCCATGCTTACACTTAGATTACACTTTGCTTTAGTGGGTCTCGCAGTGGGTGTGGCTGCTCATTGGGTGACTCAATGAACACATTCGCTTGCATCCCTAGGGCTGTCCATGTTGGCGAACATCAGCCAACATCTGTACAGCTAGACCCATAAGTAGCTACCCATAGTTCCTCCACCTTCGCCTTCTCAACAGCACCCATCCTTACTCTGGGACCTGGTCGGTTCTGGACACACCACTACACGCTGCCCACTCTCCACTTCATGGGACCCATTTCATACAATTGTCTCAGCCCATGGTTAATCTGGGTTACCTACCCTTGTATTCTGAGTCTGTATACACCGCGGACAAACTGGATGATCAATCGCATTCCTATGGTTTGGCCAATTTTTGGGGTGTCCCGCAAGGGACGCTCCAGTATGTGTTCTATGATTAGAATCCACGGGTTTATTGTGTCCCCCTCCGGGTGTATCCTGCCTGTGGTCTGGGGAGCAGTGGACACTTTACATTGCTTGCGTGTATAGTTCCTGTGTCCGGCTGTAGGGGGGGGTGGAAGAGCATGCTGAATGTGTCATGTGTCTTGCTTGGGCTCCTCACTTTCATTGCCATAGCCTGTGAACAAATGTCATTCCTGTGTGCTTTTTCCTATCATAGCTGTATATCTCTATATATCTACGCACAGACACATACACACACACATATATATAAATATATATATATATGTATTTATGTATTTATATATGTACATATATGTGTATATATATATATATATATATATATATATATATATATATATATATATATATATATATATATATGTATATGTATGTCTGCAACCATACATATATATATCTGTGTGTCTGTAAACCAATACATTCCCCGCGCATACGCACTTACACATGTGCAATGGTGTTTATATATGCTTCACCAGCATACTAGTGCCTTATTCATTATGACACCAACACTTCACTCCAGTTATCTTGTAATCAGTATTTAGCACGTTATAAAGTGGACAGATGTCGCAATATGTTCATGTACAGATTACCGATGGTAATTGGAATGTGATACAGTGTGATTCGGTACGAGAATGTCTGTTCGTTAGGGGGTTGCTCTAACGAATGCACTATTGCTGTGCCGCTCCATATGCATATATACTCATATAACCATGGCTCCTGGTTCCCCAAACACACCCCAACGCCTCCCTAACACTGCTGTCATCCATTCTCCTGTCAGAATCGCAGTGTATCAACACCACTACACACTGGCCACACCCTACTCCTATAGAGCCATCCCATTGGTTTACTCACTCCATGTATCCTCCGACCTGCCATATGTTTAGTCCACGAGCATTGTTGACGTGAGCGACCAAAGGAATATGTTTCGCTTTTATTGGGCTGACCCACATGGGACACGCAAGTGTTTATGGCAAGATTTGATTCTAGACTTTATTACATCTTTACTCCCATTAACATGACACTACAATTCATTAATATGTATGTCTATGCGGTATCGCACACGTTCAACATGGGAGCCTAGTTATGTATGTGTTCAGCGTATTTCTTTTATAATTAGACCGGTTAAATATTTGTCGTTGCCATACCGGGCAGCACAGGAAGGATTCTATGTGTGGGGAAGCCCCCACATTGAATTATCTTCAGCACAGCACTGACTTTGGACACTGTACATGCCTCTGCGTTCTAGCAGTTTCATCCCATCCCTCTTCTGCACAGCCTATTATTCCATCTACTGTCGATGTTTGTATGTGCACATTCCTATTATTTATGTCAACAAATGGAATGCATGTGTTACATAGAATGTATTTCTACATATTGTTGTCTGCATACACACATGCAGACAACAATATGTATTTCTATATATTGTTGTCTGCATGTGTGTATGCATATATACCTATTATGAACTAGCTGACCTCCATGGAGCGGTCCAATTAAAACCGGGCCATCCAACCCTGGCATGCCTGGATCCATAATTTCATACCCATAGTTCCTCCACCCCACCCATGTTGAATTTACACGCGTAACTTCCATTATCCACTTGTTATCGCAGCCATGACACACCTTTACACATTGCCCTCTCCAGAGCGTTTGGGGCCCTACACATATTTTGTCCCACCTCATGTATTCACAGACTCTCCCACCATGTAATATTTGCACATACGTGCCTTTCCTGGGGTTATGGATTACGGTCATTTGCACTTTACAATTTTTGGTGGTCCCAGCATGGACTACTTTCCGTCTCTGTGTAAAGTAGACTTAGCAATTCAACAATGTTACTCCCACTGGTAAAACCCTGCCTGTGGTGTGAGTAGCAGTGCTCTGCTCACTCTTGGGCAGCTTTTTATGACATACGCTGACAGCACTATATAATACCATATTTGCTCTTGATTCCCTTCACATCCCTTGTGTATGCTTTATTGTTACAACGTTCATTCTTCATATATATGTATATATATATATATATATATATATATATATATATATATATATATATATATATATATATATATATATATATATATATATATATATATATATATATATATGTATGTATGTATCTGTATTTATATATATATATATATATATATGTGTGTGTGTATGTAGTATGTATATATATATATATATATATGTATATGTGTGTGTGTATGTAGATATATATATATATATATATATATATATATATATATATATATATGTGTGTATATGTATATGTATATATATATATATATATATATATATATATATATATATATATATATATGTATATATATATATATATATATATATATATATATATATATATATATATGTATATATATATATATATATATATATATATATATATATATGGGTCTACTTCATATGATCGACAGTTCATATGATTGACAACATTTTCAGTAAGACCAAAACACCTAAAGCTCCAAATACTAACAACTCATTTGGTCGAAACTCATAACATCGACACATGGCATTCAAAGCATTATGCCCTTTCCCCACTGTTTTAGGTGTTTTAGTCTCTCTGAAAAGTTTGTCGATCATATGAATACATATATACATTTTCTATGCTGGGCCATGCTTACACCCGCGCAGGCGCACTCGCATATGTTTATTGTGTGTTACATATGTTTATTGCCGCTTATTTGTGCTTACTTGTGCCTTATTCATTATGACAGTACCACTTTGATTGAAGGGATCTGGTTAATAGTCCCATGCAATACACATGTTCACTTTTACATGTTTTAATGTCGGCTTTACAGCAGAACGACATTCATTCCCCAAGGAAAATGATATGTGCTATAGTCGAACTTGAACCGTGAATGCCTGTTCGTTAGGCAGATGCTCTAACCACTAAACTATTGGTGTTCTGCTTCATTTATATGTATACCCATGGTTCATAGTTACCCAAACACATGCCTCAACACTTTACTTACACAGCAGGCATCCATTTTCCTGTTGGGAAAACCGCACTACTACACATGCACCATTCCCTACTGCTCTGGACCCATGCCGCATGTTGACTCACTCAGAGTATATTCGGACCTCCAAAGTCTATAGTCCCGGCACATACATGTGGGACTGCCCTGTACCTGTTTGAAAGTCAGATTTAGCATGTGGACAAGGTTACTCCCACTGTTCGCATCCTACCTGTGGTTAGAGATGCAGGGATTTTGGCCACCTCTGGCCAGCTTGATATGTCAGCACTAGATAATATGGGTGTTCCGCTGCTATTTTCCTTCGCATTCGTTATGAATGCTTTCTTGTTCCCATGTTCGTTCTGTATATATATATATATATATATATATATATATATATATATATATATATGTGTGTGTGTGTGTGTGTGTGTGTGTGTGTGTGTGTGTGTGTGTGTAGGGTTGCCACCCTTTCAAATGCCCAAAGTGGGACATTATTGGTACAAACATCAGATTTTGCAGACATACCCACAGCCAGTACAAAGGACAGAACCTCACTTTTTGACCTAAATGACAGCTTATTCTTCTAGCATTTTAGTCGCTTATTCTGTTTCTTATAACATTTAGATGTTTCAGATGCAGAATAACTGTTTTATGCAACTAGTACATAAATATAGGAGATTTTGTCATTAAATCTCAGGACATCTGCCATTTTACATTATTTGTACAGGACACAACTGCCCAAAGAGGGACTGTCCCTTGCAAAGTGAGACAGGTGGTTACCCTATATATATATATATATATATATATATATATATATATATATATATATATATATATATATATATATATATATCTTATCTGTCTATCTATATATATATATATATATATATATGTGTGTGTATGTGTGTATATATATATATATATATATATATATATATATATGCGTATATATATATATATATATATATATATATATATATATATTTGTGTGTGTGTGTGTGTGTGTGTACGTATGCATGCATATGCATTTATATGATTTAATTACTTTGATCATACTGTTGAATGACTGTGCTGTCAGCTATGTTTGTGATAACATCGAAGTTAGGTATAACTGCCATGGCTTAGTGGTAAATCACATTGATTGTGATGTGTAGGGTCCTAGCGGCAGGCCTGGCCGACGCGGTTTATTGTGTTGCTGGGCAGAACAAGGGCCGTTGAACAAAGAGCGAGTAAAGCACTTTTCAGCTGCTGTTTTCTGTTTAACCGCCGATTCACGTCATGCAAAAACCTCTGCATTCTTACTGTGATACGTCACCTCAGTTCACATTTCAATGGTATTATATCATTATACAGCATAAAACTAGCAAGATATGCTCGTATACGGATTACGCGTCATAAATGGTGTGTGCTGCAGTCGAACTGGCAATGTCTGCTCGATAGTCAGATGCTCTAACCACTACACTATTGGTGTTCTGCTTCATTTATATGTATACCCATGGTTCATAGTTACCCGAACACACAACTCGACACTTCATTAACACAGCAGGCATACATTTTCCTGTTGGGAAAACCGCACTACTACACATGAACTATTCTCTACTGCTTTAGACATGTCACATATGTTGGCTCACTCCAAGTATATATAAACGTCCCAAGCTTATAGTCCTGGGACATACGTTCATATCATGGTCAGGGTGTTCAATTAGTCTTCCGATTTTTGGCTTGTCTGACTGTGGAGTGGTACTACCCTGTACCTGTTTGAAAGTCAGACTTAGCACAGGGACATAGTTAGTTCCACTTTTAGCATCCTACCTGTGGTTGGGGATGCAGAGGTGTACTCACCTCTGGCCAACCTGATATGACAGCACTAAATATTATGGTGGGGTTCCGCTGCTGTTTCCCTTCACATTCGTTATGGCTGCTATATCGTGACCATATTCATTCTTTATACATATATATATATATATATATGTCTGTACATACACATGCATATACATCTACATGCTTATTTACATTTCCCATACTGCTGAATGACCGCCACTTCCCATCGCACATACACGTTTGCATACCCGCTTACTTCTAGGGTTGCCACCTTTTCAAATGGCCAAAATGGGACATTTTCGGGACATACATCAGATTTTACAGGCCGATGCATACCCATGGTTAGTGCAAAGGATAGAACTTTACTTTTTTGCCTAAATGAAAGCTTATTCTTGTAGCAGTTTAGTTGCTTATTCTGTTTCTTGTAACATTTAGGTATTTTACATACAGAAATAACTATTTTATGCAACTATTACATGAAATATGGGACATAATTATGTCCTACAATCTCAGGACATTTGCTATTTTAATATTTTTAGTCAGGACACAACTGTCCGAAAGGGGACTGTCCCTTGCAAAGTGGGACAGGTGGTAACCCTACTTATGTCTGCTTTAAAGTGCCTTAATTACCCTATATCCGACTGTCACTATTGTGGCCATCATATAAAATTAGCCCTTGCATGGCTTGGACTCGGGAAGATGAACACCATAGTCACTGGTTTTACCACTAAACCATCCATTCTCTATGGATGGTAATTAGGATATATGTCTTTACTACAGTCATTCCACAGTACTGGCAACAAATGTGACATGTTATTATTCATATGTTTCTGAGATGCATATGTATACATTTGCAAGTATACATATTTATGAATTGGACACATACTTGACAACTACTTATATGCATGTATGTGTGATGTGTAGCCATGCGAATGTGAAAGGTATATATTCCCGATAATGCACGTGGGGAGACGTGCATCACGGTCAGGTGTTTAATCCCGGGTCGCAGGTTCTGCAGGACTGGCTGGAGGCTGACCAGGGTTGTGGACAACTACTGCTCATACAACTTGTGTCCAGATGTCTACAGGACTGGACATCGTGTCGTGACACCAGGTCTAATCTTTAGAACAGATACTTATCCCATGAGGGATATCCAAAAATTTTGGGTACCAATAACCTCGATTCTTTTGGCTTTATGAAAATGAGGTAGGGTTATACATGCAAGGGATAAATAGTTTGCAATCCCGAGACTGCCTAGGGTGAAACTGCCTACTAGATATGAGTAGGTGGTCACCATGTGCAGATATGGCTGCGCCAAGCTAGCAGCCTGAGTATGGGTGGTTTTGGTGGATGTTCAGGAAGTGGGGGGTGTGTGCTGTGGAGGGGATTATGGGTATTCAATTATGTATCCAGGTGTGTTGGGGTTGGATGGCTCACTTCAGGCCAGACCATTATGTGTGTGTGAGCCAGTAACGTTTCTGTACATGTGTATTGCACATTTTAATGTTCATATGTTTGTGGGATTGTGTTCTACAGTATGGCCTGTCAAGTTGTATTGCGGATGTGAACGTTTGTTTTTTGGTTTTCTTTCTGATTCATCCACTGCTCCCTCGTACACATCCAGTTCACCTATTGTGCATCTGACCCAGTCTCCCCTTGGCGAATTATTACATTACCCGTCACCCCCCACCGCCATATTCCACACACACCATTCATCCCTTCTCTGGTTGATGACCCATGGCACAGACAACAGAACACATTGCGTACACTACATATCTCTGGTACCAATATGGTTGTGAGGACGACCCTAGCATTTTTGATCTTCCACATGTACGTCACGGCCATAGGTACACGCAAATACTTATCTTTCATGACATGGTAGGTAGACCCAGGTAATACCCATTCATCTTTGGGCCGTCCAGACAAGGATGACTTGGACTGTGAATGGGCAGATATTGAGCAAATGCTCTGACCATTGGTAGGGTTGCCACCTTTTCAAATGACCAAAGTGGGACATTTTCAGGATACACATCAGATTTTTCAGGGCAACACATACCCACGGTTAGTACAAAGGATAGTACTTAAGTTTTATGCCTAAATGAAAGCTTATTGTTGTAGCAGTTTAGTTGCTTATTCTGTTTCTTGTAACATTTATGTATTTTACATACAGAAATAAGTATTGTATGGAATTATTACATAAAATATGGGACATAATTATGTCCTACAATCGCAGGACATTTAACATTTTTAATGGTTTTGGTAAGGACACAACTGCCCAGAGAGGGACTGTCCCTCACAAAGTGGGACAGGTGGTAACTCTAACCATTGGGCTAGGCTTAGCAAAGGGCAGCGGCGCGTTAACATGCTGTGTTTCACTTCCACTTGGTATAACAATCAACACTACAATGGAATATGGGCACAGGGTTTTAAATGTCATTTGTTCGAGGGACGGGGACTCAATATTCAGCTAAGTGCCTTTGTGTTTACTTTTTATTTTGGTGTTTGCAAAACTGTCTTGTATGCTTTGCATACATTTCAGTATCCACGGACACTGACAGGAGTGATTATTATTAGAGGCAGGCTGTACTAGTCAGCATTTTAGGTTGCGCGTCTGCAGCTGACATATTCACGCCTCCATGCAGCGCTTAGACACGCCCCCCCTGCACTTGTGCACGTTTCCTATGCACATGGACATTGCAGCAGTGTGCCTTCATTAATATGCCTGTGGTGCTGCTGCACCATCTCTACGCTGCAATGCCGGTGCAAGGCTAACGCCGTCCTTGTGCCGAACTTCATGAATGTTTATTTTTTTTCTGTATCTATACTTTTGTTGGAGCTTTTCTCCCTAGACCTCCACTGAAAATGTGCACTTTTAGGCCAAGTGGACTTTCCTGGTAAACAAATGCAATAAATAAAAATAAAATAAATAAAATATATATGTGTCAGAAGAGTTTGCTTAAAGGTTTAGAAGTCTTTGTTATTAACTGGAATTGGCGTTTTTAATTAATGTCTGTGCCTGTTACATTGTAAGAGTTTTTCCCACCTTTTTATGCTAAAAAAAGATCATGGAACAGTGGGTAAAAGGAGAATCTTTCTTACCCCACATGTGAGCAAACCATACATTTCAACCTGGAAACATCAAAAATCTGGACAAAAGCCCATGAAAAGTAGGTACAACCCAAAATTGGGATGCTGGTTAACATATAATTTGCATATATAACCATGTAACCCTGCCCACTCTTATGAAATTGTGGGACACCAACATGAAACTTGAAGTCACTAAATAATAATAAATAATGGCAGACATTTGCATTTCAGACTTCATATCCCTCAGAAAATGCATAATAATGCAAAATCTGTTATTCTAGCAACTATCGGAGTTTACAGGAGCAATATTTAAAATCTATTTTGGGCCTTTGTCCCATCATTAATTTTTGGCTTTGTCTAGATTGCTTGCTCTGAGAGATTGATAGGTATGGTTGTGACTGAAAGTTCAGCAGACCAGTCCACTTACCAGTAGGAAGTTGAAAAACTGTTGAACAAAAACTGAAAGAAAAAGGTAAAATACCGTTGTGTTGGTTGCAGTAGCAGGTGCACCACACGACAGATGTTCTCACTCTAGTACAGTTCTTTGACATGATTACAGTCCTCAGCAGTAAAATGAAAACTAAGTTGACTGCCACTGCAGAGAAACATATAAAACTCTTTAATTACACAATCCCACCAAGAAATATAAAGGGGATGCAATTTCATGGCTTTCATCTACTTCTTTAGACCTTACATTTATATAACAAGCTACATATTTAAAATGCAATTAAGCCAATCAAGCTAAATCATTCATTCCTAAAGGAACCAATCATAACATCATAAGCAAAATATCCTGCCTACTAAAACTCATTAATAAAAAAGTTAGCTCCATTTATGAGAAATCAACCAATAAAAGTCAGTGTACCAGATTACAATCCTGGCCATCTTCCATTACTTTTTTTCAGGGTGAACTTCAGAGGTATGCAGACTCAACTTTGCTTATTGATGTATGCTGCTGACGCTGTCAATATGAACTGAAGAACAAAGTTAAGAGCAGCAGTTTGGGGTTAACTGTACCTCCTCTACACAGCCAACCAGTAATTCTGAAAAAGTTACATTAGACATATTAAACTACCAATCCATGATAGCTAGCACCATATTGGGTTTTCAAATTCCTGTTGTAATAGAAAACCCTTTTGGGTTTGCTTTCTTGCATCGTGATTTATTACATAAGTAGTATGGGTGTTAAGATATCTGGTTATGGACTTTCCATTGGTTCTTGCAATGGCATCATCCTTCCACACCCCTTTAATCCATCATTAATTGTCATTTTCCAGTTGTGTCTACTTATCCCAGTGTTTCAGTCATCTGTTGCAGTTTTACACCCCTTTTCATTGGCAGCATTCACTCCCATTCATATCTGTAATATAAATTAGTTAAGTTAGCTGCTGAGAGTTTTGTCATGGCAAACCTCTTGGATTGACTGGCATTTTTGCAGAAAGTATGTTAATTATGATTGCTACACATTTTTGTTTATTTGCTTGTGAAACAGCTATGGTTTAACTTTTTCTCACTCATCTCGGGATTTTTCATTTTTAGGAGGGAATCGGGATAGTCCATCAGGATCAGGGGGTGAGCTGATTATCGTGCTTGCCTTGTACCCACTACTATAACCCACATGTCTGTGACTGGATAGAAGGAAGGAATTGCAGGGAACTTAGGGAAGTAATGCCTTAAGGGAGATAGTAGGTCTGTATCTAGTAAGTTGTATTTCTGAAAATGATTTCCGGTTGATCACTCTGAATGTTTTCAATAATGTCTAAGTATTGTAATTTACTTTGGGAGGACTGCTCAGGGCTTTCAATTTACATCAAACTGTACTGGAAACTAAATATTTTATGCCTATTGGAAGTTAAAGACTATAATATTAACCAAAACTGACAGGCTTGCTTACTCTGCAGTAAGTAGGCTTGTATTTCTAATTTTTAAGGATCAGAGACATGACTGTCGGTTTCTACCGTGTTTACATTTTTTTTATCTTATTACAATTTGTTGCATTTTCACCATACTACAACACACAAAGACATATAAAGTGGAATGCACAGCCATCAGATACAGAACACGTGTAGTCTGACGTGATTACAGTTATCGCTATCTTACATTACTTTTGGTTGTTGAACAGGATTGGCAGCCAACTGGTTTTGATTGCAGTACAAAAACCAGGAATTGAAAGGGCCACTCAGAAATTTGTGGCTCTCCATTATTTTGCCCTCAAAACTGGTAAATACCAAGAAATTTGGTATAGTTGAGAGGTATGGAGCAAACACAGAATTTGTATAGCTAGTCATGGGTTTACGTAGATTTCCCCCTGTAAAACCATTGTTTTATTATTTAATACTCTTTTTAGTACATTGACAGTCCATGTGTTTCTGTCAGTGGAATGGGTTCAAACTAAAGATGGTTTATTGGAATGGTATAACTCATTTTTGTATTTTTCATAAGAAGGAAATAATCTAACCTCATACAGTATCTTACTGATAATAGAATTACTCTGATCCAATTTCAGTAAACTGTGTTATCATCCAGATGTTTTTGACTGTGGTCTATATATTTGGCACAAATTTTACTTTTCTTTATTTATTGGCATTTGTTTACTGGGTTTATCTGACTGGAATTAAAAAAAACATTTTTAGAGGAGGCCTAGGTAGAAAAGCTCCAATTTAAAAATATAATTTACTGTTAATGATTACCCTTGTTGAGAGTCATAAAACAAATCAAAGTTATGAATGATAACCATGCAAAGTGTAAAAAAAGGAAGTATTATATAATACAATTTAAAAATGGCAATGCAATATGATGAAATTTTTGTGATAATATAACACAGAAGTGATAGAATTATAATTATAGTAAGTTACAAAGAAAAAAACGTGACAGTTAAAAATATGAGATGAAAAAATAAAAGGAGTATTCATTATGTATACAAACTATTGAAAAACAGCTGAGATGCAGGCTAGTAGGCTGGCAGTAGGAAAAAGGGGGTGAGGTGAATGGTAAAAAAAAGAAAAAGCATGAAAAGCTAGTGGAAAGTACTGTGGGGTAAGGAGAAAAAAAGAAAATATAGTTTAGTGACCATGAGTATTTTAAGTGGGAGAAGGAGGAGGGTGAAGGATGGCAGAGTATATAAGATATCTTGTGAAAAAATTAGTGAGGTGAAAAGACCAGCGTGAGATAAGGAAATGGAAAGTTGAATTCACATGATGTATGATCTTTAACTGAATTGGAAAGTAATGGTTTATGAGTTCTAATTCTTGTGATAGGCTAAGCTAAGGAGATGAGCAGCAGCGTGACCACGTACTCAGCAGGTGATTTGCTTCAGATAGAGAAGAATGGAGTTACATGCTTTGGAAACACAATTTGATTTATAGGGTTTAGAAATAACAAGCAGAGACTTGTCTTCAGATCTGAACTCTCTATTTAGCAGCAGGGTTTGATAATAGACTTTTATCTGGTTGATGTATAAGTTTGTGAGTTACTAGCAGTTGTGGCAAGGTTAGATGTTGTAGGATAAGGGTAGTGGTATAGTTTGAAGATTGATGAATATTGGGAAGGCATATAGGAGGGGTGACAGTAGGAAGGATGCAGGTGTGTGTTTTCTTGCTGTATCAGTAAGTAAGATATAGTGCAAGGACTCTGGGACAGTAGGTACATACAGTTAGTGGAATGACTCTGGTAGATGGCACATATCCTAAAAACAAGGCCTACATTTGGTGATTTTCACTACCTAGCACATAGTGACAAAGTCTTGAGCCCTTAAGGGGAGGCCTGAAGATAGCTTTGGGAAACATCTACAGATGCAGTAGAACTGCCAGTGTGTACTGCCATTTAGTTACTTATCACTTGTTTCTCAAAATAGATCTCAAGACACTTTTGTTAGCTATGTTCCATCTGGTGGTTCTGTGCAATATAGTTGTTTTAGATTTAAAATATAATCTGTACCCTCATGTCTTAGTCTTTCTTTTTAATACTTTACAAACCTATGAAGAGTTTATTCCCATTGTATCACCTACTCTAAGTGGTTTGTTTTCTGAATGATCATAGGTGTTTTTTGTACTATGCCACAGACCACCAGGGTCTTTACAAGCCTAGCCATGCAACCCAACCCAGTCTTGTCCCTGAGTTTCTTAGACAGCTACTTGGTGAGTTATGTTACTAAAGAGATAGCTAAGGGTTATATGTAGGTATGTTAGTTTGGAATTAATTTACTTACTGTTGACCTCTGTTCTTCAGAGACTTTGGGACAGACTAGGGGAGAATTTGTGATTTCCCACCAAGTAATCAAGGTTTCATTTGAATAAGGTCAGGGAAAAACTCTGCTTCACATAGATGGGGAGCTTATGCCATACTGCAGTGATTCTTTGAGACAAATATCAGTCTCTCCAGCATGTTCTATTTATGTCACAGACAAAGTTCAGGTCTTTGGAGCTGGTGTTTCTGGTACTGTTTGTTTTACAGATGTGCAACAGATCCATCAGAGCTGCATATGAGAATACCTTGTATACCAGGCATAGATCATCTTTCAGTAACATGTATGAGACTGAGTCCAGAGACAGGACCTTAAGGTGATCTCTGTAGTACAGGGTATTCATACCCTGTATTTTCTTGGTGAGAAACCTTTAAGAGCGTCCCAGCTGTTGCAAGTGCCTCATTAGGAAGATGCCAAAGGGAGCACTGCACTCAGTGATGTGTCTGATAAGGGCTGAGTATAATGGTACAATAACGTCCTTGGACCTGGATGCCATGACCTTGCTTATGAGTTAGCTGATATATAATGATTTTCTTACTATCTTGGTTACATGTTTCTTGAAGACCAGATTACTGTTTACATATGTTCTCAGATTTCCAGTCAATTCTTAAGGGTGTATTATCAGTGGAATAATTAACTTGGGCGGATGATTTCCCAAATAGCACTATAATGCATTTCTTTGCATTGAGTTTTAACCTGTAGTTTTGGCACCAGTCATTTGTTTGTGTTAGACCTTCTTGTAGGATGTTGCTGTCATGGGGGAGTCTATGATAACTCTCAATTTACAGACGTCTTTGAACTTGGTGAGCCAAAATCCCTTGACATTAGCCTTTACTTATGAGAAGTAGGTGCCAAACAGGAGTGGGCCAACATGGAGCCCTGGAGTACTCCACTGGTCACTGGTTTCCTAGTGGAGGTGATTTTGCTGATCCTGACTTCTTGGATCCTATCTATGAGCTGGCCAGCAATCCAGTGACTTACATCCAGATTTATGCATAGGTCTAAGAGTTTGTCCACAATACCTGAGTGGGGTATTGTATCGAACACATTGGCTGGGTCAAATTAGACAGTATGCAATATTTTCCCCTCATCCATAGCCTTGGTGATCCTCTCAAAGATGTCTATCAGGTTTTGTGGGCAGGAGATTTCCTTAACAAAGCCAATCTGGGATGGATTCAGAGCCTGTAGGTTGCCAATGTCCTTACTGATCATTTCCATGATAATTCATTCCATAGATTTATATATACGACTTAATAGACTGATGGGTCAGTTGATGGTCCACCTTTATAAACAGGGATCACCATTGACGTCCTCCATTCAGCTGGGGTGTAACCTGTTTTGAGGCTGTAGTTGAAGAGTGCCTTAAGGCCTGCTAGGTCATGTTTTAGGATATGTAGGAGACAAATGAGGATATATTTGGGGTGCATTAAAATAGCATTTTTGGCCTTAGTAAGGGCCATCAGGACTCTGTTGATAGTTGGAGGGCATGTGCTAAACGGAATTTCATAGGGGATAGTTGGGGAGGAGTGGGGGTGGAATTACAACTAAATTTATCAGCCAGTAGATTCACTATATCACCCTGGTCAATGAAGGTTGGGCCATTTACCACCAGTTCTACACACTGCTGAGTGTTACCCTTAAGGTTACTGAAATAGCTGAAGAAGGCCTTGTGATTGTCCTTAGCCTGGAAGACTTTTCTGACCTTGTAATTGGTATTGTTGGACTTTTTTAGAACTGCTAGTTTTCTGTTTAGTTGAATCAAGAAGTTCTTGTCTCTATGAGTTAGTCTTTCTGATTTGGCCACACCTTTTTTTTTTTTTGTTATATATCCTGTTCAGGTATGGATTCTACCAGTGGGGTTTGTCTTTGGTGTTAGATTGGGGCTTACTTCTGGTAGGTATGGCATCCTCAATGCAGCCATATCCATGTTTGCACAACATTTTTGTAAAAAATTCTGCATAAGCAGCTGCATTCTTGGGGTTTGGGGGCACTGTGAATTTTGATAAACCTTCGCTTAATAAGATGTCGTTTGTTTTAGAATAGTTTCTAAGTGTTAAATGTTTAGTTGGATTTTCTAGGTTGATTTTATTTCAAGGGAGACAGCTT
Organism: Protopterus annectens; assembly: GCF_019279795.1. Taxonomy (NCBI): domain Eukaryota; kingdom Metazoa; phylum Chordata; order Ceratodontiformes; family Protopteridae; genus Protopterus; species Protopterus annectens. The sequence goes on from NC_056741.1 coordinate 1,683,343,678, forward strand.
TGTGGCCTGACCTCATCAATGAGGATGTGACAGGGGTTGCAAGCCTCTCCTGTGTTGCTGAATACTAGGTCCAATATGTTTGATCTTCTGTTTGGAGTGCACACTATCTGGTCTAGTGTATTTGTGTTTATAAAATCCAGGAAATGCTGTGCCTGGGAGTTAGAGGCAGTTTATGTTTCCCTAGTCTATGGAGGTATAGTTAAAGTCTCCAATGAATAGGTTATTTGGTTGGATGGTAACCACCTCTAGTAGGTCTAGGTAGGAGTTATGAGCTTTGTGGGTGATAGATGGTGATCTGCTGCTAGCCAGGACATGGCAAGGGCCTTGTTTATGGAGACTTGGATGTTGATGAACTCCAGGGCATTGTCCTGTTTAACCAACCTGGAGTTGTATTTGTTACAAATGAAGATCAAAACACCTCCACCTTTACCCACTGTCTGTGCTGCTGTTGTCTAAGTGTGTGGAAGGCACTGTTGCCTTCTACTGCCAAAGTACTTTCTACAACTTTAAACCAAATGTCGGGGACAGTACAGATGTCTACATTCTCCAGAGTGAGGAGAGCTTGTAGGGTGTGGAATTATTTCTTAATCTCTGTATATCTTTGCAGCATATGTACTAGAATTGTATGCTATGTTTAAATTCATTAATGTTATAAAAAGCATTTGTCACACAGTTTTTACATAGTTTACTGACTTTATGTTTTCTGGCCATAGTTATGTCTCCATTTAGTTTTCATCTGTTGTCATCTGACAGCTGTGCATAAGCCTATGCTCTATGTTCTCAAATAATCTTTGCAATCATTATGGAATCACATTATTATTATTTACTATTTATATGTGCTAAACACCCTTGTCTCAGTTCACAATGTTCTGACTCATATTGTATGCTGTATTGGATCACTGGCTTTTGCTTGAACAACCGAATGCCCGAAACATAAACCAGCAGTTCCCAAAAGATCGAGACATAAATAAATTAATCCCCCAAATTATAAAAAATGTTTTATGCAGGAAGACCCCCTCCCTTAAAACTTTTATATACTGACCCTGAAATTATACATACGCGGACATGTATGATCTAGAAGTGTACTTTGAAGAAAAAGTTGAATATCTTTATAGTTTAAGATCATAAAGTCTAGTCTATAGCTAATAGTTATAACCTATTTTTCTGAAAATTTTGCAAACAGTTTTCAAAATATTGAAGAAATACATAATCTTGTACTGGTAGTGTCAGAACTGCATTATTATTTTACTTTAATCTCATAACTAGAATATATATTTCTCAAAATGGCCAATATTTCTGTCATTATAAATATTAATTGAAGAACACATTTATGATGAGTACAGACACCGGCCACACATTTCAGATGCTGTCATTTACTAGCAAATATTGTTAATAAATAAATGTAGTAAATAGTAATACTGTTAGCTGACATAACTGTATTGCCATGAAAACTGTACAAGGAAAATGTGAACGATTTACAGATTGTCCATATATAGATTAGCTCAGTGTAAGACAAAAATGAAAACAAACTGCATAATTTCTACAGCATTCATGTTTAAACAAAAGTGTAGTTATAGGTTTTCTTCATGGTAACAATTTTAAAAACAGTCAAAAATGTTTTTGTTATGTGTAAGATTTCATGTGCTATTTTATTCAGGGTAATTAAGTTCTTTTATGGAAGTGCAGTGGTGGTTCCTGTTACTTACATTGTTAATAAACTTTGTTATTTTATTGCATCATTGTACATTGCCTAGAATAGATTGTTGCAGCATGATGGTTTGGTTTTTAGGAACCAACACTTCTCCCTCAGCTAACTCCCTCTCTCAGACCTGTTTTGTAGCTCACATTGATAGTCACTGCCCCTCCATACTATGAGTCTAATGCTTATTTTCTTTCCTCAGTTTTTAACTCTGATTCCATCTACTATGTTATTTAAGCTTAAAGTAATTTCTTGAATTACTGACTGTTTTTGGTGGTGTGCTGATGACAGACCAGTTCTAACCACTCCGTTCGCTCTTGAGGCAACATGTATACCCTTGTATATAGTACTTCCATGTTGTTCCCTGCACTTGAATTTATGTTCGATAACAGTTATATGATGAGTGTTATGTGTTTTACGAACATAACATATTCTGTCAGGGAGCATACTTCATATGTTTTTTGTTACCATTAAATATTATACACATTTTGTAGTTTTGTTGTCTAAGTCAAAGGTTATGTATACTGATCCAGTTTAAAATTTTTTTGAACTCTATAACCTATACGTTTGACTTTGTCACCAGGAAAATGTGTGTAAGTGTGAGAGATCAAGCAATATCGTAGGGAAATATTATGTTGTCAGTGATACAGACTACAATATTTGTTTTACATTTTTAATTCTGCCTATGTTGAATACATGATAGTCACCTACAGAGATTTCTTTAACATGGGTCCAGATTGGGAGTTTGATGAACAAGCAATCTACAAGTCATTCCAAATAAAACGGAACTTTCAGTTTGACATTCAACTAGTAAAGAATCAAAATGTTTTCTGTACATCAAGGTTGTCTCTACCTACATCTCATCCCTATTATTAAAAAAAAAATCATAATCATTGCACCTTGAAGAATAGGAGGCTCCTTCCTACTTGTTGTAAATGTTCATCTTAGTTGACTTATTTGAATAATTAATAAGTTTAGATAGACTAAGAATAAAAATAATTACATAATTCTTATAGATTACAGTTATAAGGTATGTAAATACTGGTTCTATTATTGACTCATCTACTGTTAATCATCTAGGACAATTTACCTCTGATGTGATAATTTTTTTATATTGAAACTTGTTGAGGAAACTAGGGATATATTAGTAATGTTTTTTAGGGAATCAGTTTGTTAAGCTTTGTCAATGTTGTTAAAACTCATGCAGGGATACTCGTCTCCATTTTTTACTTAAATGTCAAAACATAATATGTGAATACTCTATTGATCTATGGATTTGTAAACTCAATAACTAATTATTCCCTGCTTTATTCCTGGTCCAGGGGGATAGTGGTTAGGCACAGAGCTGGGATGGAAATAATAAGATGCTTTCTTAATCCGACCTCATCAAAAGGTAAGCAAAAACTATTTACTGTATAATTTAATTTAATCCTGACTTGCGCACAGGATTAACTGTAACCTGTGGAACTTGTTTAACTTTCTTACTTTTGTAATTTCTGTAAATAGTCTGTTTGTAATATGTAATGCTGGTATTGTGTAATGCTGTATCTGCTTACCCTTGGAGCTTTTCTCCCTGGGCCTCCACTGAAAATGGACATGTATCCAGTCGGACTATCCCGGTCAACAAATGTAAAATAAATAAAATTATCTCTATTTAATATACAACTCTTTCTTTATCGACACACCAAACCCCTCAATGTGGGAATTTGATTCAAGGAACATTAAAGGGCTCCAGAATAATAAAAAAAGAAAACTTATTTTACACCTCACTCTACAAGCGAAAGCAAATTTTATACTAATCCAGGAGACACATTTAACCACTGAACAATGGTCAGAAATCAGAGGGAAAAACTGGATAAGGGAAATTGTAGCTTCTGAAGGTAAAACCAACAGTTCGGGGGTAACTATTATAATTAAAAAGAAATATCAACACAAAATTCTGGAAACCAAAGTGGACAAAGAGGGTAGATGGTGCTATGTAACTCTATCAACTCCATATCTTTATAAACCCATTCTGTTACTAAATTTATATGCCCCTTGTAATAATCAACACTCATTCTATGCATCATTATACCCTATTCTGAACCAATTCCAAAACCATTATATGATCCTAGGTGGTGATTGGAACTCATAACAGAATCCAGAACAGGACAAATCAAGTTTAACTCTACCACATAACAAACAAGCATTGCTAGCTTTAAATGAACTTAAACATGATTACAAACTATATGATCCCTTTAAATATGGTCATAGTCCAAATAATCCTAATAAATTTAAATTATACTCCAACTGCCATAAAATGTGGTCGAGAATAGATTTCTTTTTAATCTCTGAAACACTCATCACCTTAGATCCAAAATTGTTCATACACGCTAGATACCTCTCAGACCACTCCAAAATTACTCTAAATATTAATGGAAACCCCAAAAACTCTATAATAAAAAGAGGTTACAATTGGTCCCTGAACCCCAATCTTCAAAACAAAAAAAAGTTAATCGATGAAATTAAAACTATTCTTAAGTCAACCCTATCAAACATTCCAAATTCTCAAATACCTCTGGATATTGAATGGGTGGCAACCAAAGCGATAATTAGGGGAATTTGCATTAAAAAAGCAGCTTACTATAAAAAATTCAACTTACAGAGGAACAGGACTTGGAGACCAAAATACAATTACTCGAACACGATCTAGTAACCAATTTTAATACTCAAACAGAAACAGAAATCTTCAAACTCTAAAAGAATCTTTACCATTTACATAATAATAAACTATCATTTTACGAAACTAAAATGCTAGCTAACTATGCTAACGAAGTCCAAACTCCTTCCCGAGCACTAGCCAAAATTATAAACCAAACCAAATCCACCTCTCAAATATCTGAAATACTCTATCAAGGCAAACACCTTACTAAAAAAGAAGTTATTATTAAAGCATTCAAACTAATATACACACAAACCTATGGAGAACAAATAACTCTACCCTCAAAAGATGATAGATCACACTTTTTCCAAAGTATCAATTTCCCGAAATTAGATCCAAATCAACAAGAGAAATTAAGCAAACCCATCTCTATTGAAGAAATAACCTCAACAATCCAACAAATGAAATCACATAAAGCCCCTGGCCCAGATGGTATCACTACAGAATTTTACAAAACCTTTTACCCCATCGTAGCCCAAACCCTTCTTCATATTCTGAACTATATAATAAATAATGAAATCTATGATATACACTTTAACGCATCCAAAACTAAACCCAGATAGCTATAGAGCCATATCACTATTAAATATTGACACTAAGATATTATCATCCATACTAGCAAACAAACTGAAAAATATAATGGATAAAATTATTTCCCCCGAACAGTCGGGCTTTACATTAACTAGACAAATGAGCAATAATACATTAACACTTTATACATTAATCTCATATGCTAATCAAAATAATCTAAAATTATATGCACTTATCATTGGTGTCCATAAAGCCTTTTTGATAGAGTAAATTTAGAATTCTTATTCCAAACCTTGCCTTACTTCAACATACCCCAAAAATGTATTAAAACCCTACAATTATACAAGAATCCATATACATCTTTATACATTAACAAAACCTGCTCAAATAGGAATTTTATTAAAAATGGAACCTGTCAAGGTTACCCTTAATCTCCATTACTTTTTAACATATACCTTGAGCCTCTTTTCTTAAATATAAAACAAAATACATACCATAACCCCCCCCCAATAATCTACAACACCAAAATCTTCCTATAGGCTTTTGCTGATGACCTGAATATTTATTGTACCACACCGATCTCGGACTTAAATAAAATATGATCCACTATTAAACATTTTTCAGTGATATCGAATTACAAACTAAACTTCAAAAAAACTAGCATTTTCCCCTTAAAAACTCCTAAACCATTCTGTCTTTTACCACTAATAGGGAAATTAAAAACTGAAGAAGTAATTAACTACTTGGGTATCACATTCTCTACAAACAACAAGGATTTCTACTCAAACAACATAAAGCAAAACTGGCTAGACATTTCACTAGACCTTAATAGATGGAAAAATTTAAAGTTACTGTTTTTGGCCAAAGTTTCCATAATTAAAATGAATGTCATACCCAGATTACTATATATCTTCATGAATTCCCAGATAACCATACCCAATACATTTTTAAGCAAATATACACTGAACTTGCAAAATTCATCTGGGAATCTAAAAAAAAAACAGAATCTCATATGACAAACTAACAATCCCCAAAAATAATGGTGGCCTAGACCTTCCAAACTTTGAGACATACTATTTAATCATAAATACCAAAAGAGTTTTACATATAGCTGAATACAATCCAAAAGACAATGCTTGGTACCCAAACTGGATAAGAATATACCATAACCATATTAAAAGCCTAGACATCAATCCCAAAACATTACCATGTCTAAATACTGGTTTAATGAAATATTGTAACTTAATAGAACCCCTCAAACACTCCATTATACTAACACAAAAACTCTTCAAATCTCTAAACCTTTTACAAGCTATGATGACATTACAACCCTTACATAAAAACCCTAATCTTAAAATAAATAACCAAATTCTAAACCTAAACAAATTCCCTTGTCTATTAAACACAACCATCCATGACATATATCCATATTTAATTTGCCCTGTGCAAAAATTAAGGAACCAATTGAACCTTCCCAAATCATACTTACTGATCCTGAGACAGATTAAAGAATTATGTATCAGCTATCTACACAGCACTAGCATAAACAATGAAGATATAGCAACTTGTAATTTACTTTGGAAGACTATCCTCTCAACAAAAAAATGTACTACATTTACATACAAAATGATCAAAGACATTAAATTCAAGGACTATATCCTTATTTCTGAATATTGGAGAAAAAAAATCCTCTCTCACACTGATAACCATCAATTGATTCAGGCAATTAACCTAACAATAAAATCTATATCCCTTCAGAAATTGGCTTTTACTCAACTCATGATCTATAACAACGTGTATTTCACTCCTGTTACTCTACATAAATTTAGCCTTATGAAATCCTCACTCTGTCCACACTGTAAAGACCAAACTGCCGACCTAATCCACCTTTTCTGGAGCTGTAAATCTGCATTTAAACTTTGGAATTCCCTTAAATTTCAATTACAAAAGACGGGCTACCAAACAACCACACTCACTTGGGAATTTACTCTACTACATATCCTTCCAAATAATATCTTCCAAATACAAGCAATCACCCTAATTAATATCTTTCTTTTAATGAAAATCTATATAGCAACCAATTGGCTTAATTCAACTAATAACTCATGGGAGAACTTTAGATTAATGGCGATCAAACATCTATTAGCCCAAAAAATAATAATTAATAAAAAGGACAAAAATATTAAATTTAGGAAGTTATGAGAACAAATCTATAATATTATTCTTGCATAAACTACAATAATGCTCATACTTCATTATGACTAAGAGCTTTTATACAACATCATATATCCCTAACACCTACAAGTGCTTTTCCTTTTCCTCTTTAATATTGTACTTATAATAACTCTGGCAAAACAACCTATTTCTTCCTTTTTGTTTTGCTATACTGATGTTTGAAAGCATCTATGTATATAGTGTAAATAGTATCGTTTGATTAATCACCCTCCTTTCACATTTCATTCAATGTATAACATTTGCTAAGTATGGTTTTCCTGTATGTGATATTTGTCATTTACTGCTCTGTTTTGATGTAAAGAATAAATAAAAATGATTGAAAAAAAAAAAGTTCAGCAACATTAAACCAAATAACCAAAGGTAGTTAGCATTGCCGCCTCACAGCAAGAGGTTCTCCGGTTCGATCCTCGGCTGGGGTGCCTTCTGTGCAGAGTCTGCATGTCCTCCCTGTGGTCACGTGGGTTTCCTCCGGGTGCTCCGGTTTCCTCCCACATCCCAAAGACATGCTGTAGGTGGATTGGACACTCTAAATTGGCCCTAGGTGTGAGTGTGTGCCTTCTGTGGAAGGTTGGGTGTCGGGCTGGCAACTCAACACTGTAAAACTCCACTGCCAATCATGAGCGGACAAGGTGATCTGCTGTGGTGACCCCTAACCGGGAAAAGCTGAAAGAAGAAGATGTGCCATCAGTACTATTTCTGCAGTAAATTAAGTTTGTCAGAAAGAATCAACTTAGAATGCAACTTCTTTAATAATATAATATAATAAAATTATATAATAAAATAGTTGTGCTTTCGCCCACATTCCTCAATTGGACTTCATCAGAACCATCATACCTAAGATGCTAGTCATTTATATAATATATTAAAATTTAAAATCAATCATGTGAGACAGTACCTTGTGCTAATGACATTTCCTTAAAGTAAAAGAAGCAAAATTACTCAGTACTAGTCAGAAGCTAACCAAGTTTGCGATCACCCATCTAATCATCCAGACTGGTTTTAAAGTTTACTGGGGAATCACTCTACTTTATAGGTAATGGCAAACAGCATGTGGGATATGTTGGGTTTGACATTTTTCATGACATCTGGTATTGCTGTTGTGGTAACATTGATTTAGGTTTCTAGAATTGGTGCTTGCTTTACTCTGGTTCAAGTCAGATCAAGGAGTAGAATGTTAAGTCATTCACAGAACAGAAGACTAAGCAGAGATCACCACTCAAGAGTCTGTATGACACTGAATAGAGGTGCAGGGATTCTAGTATATTAGAGTAGCTGAAAGTACTAAGACATTAAATCTTTTTGTTGAGGAAACCTAGAGGTCCATCAAGTTAGAGAGGTACAGTACATGCAGAAGGATGCATTATATTGAATGATGGGCCAAAAAATGATGCATAAAGTGGGACAATGACTTATTTGAACCTTGATAAGATGTCATGAAATATAACTTGTGGAAGGCAGAAGGATTTTTAACCACCACAGATGTGGTGGTCAAAGGAGAGTGTGTTATCAATGTATGTACCCAAGTGCCTGATGATTGTTTCAAATTTAAGTGGATTTAAAAAGTTGCTATCTATATGGTAAGCAATAGTAATGCTGCATTTACCAATAAACTCTGCTGCATTTCACGATGGTGTGGGTAAACCTATGATTAATATATCAATCATTTGTTTGGTCCAACTCTTGCTGTAGAATTTGTGAATCACAATGGGATTTGATAACAACTTCAGTTTGCAGTCATCAATACATTTTGGCATCTATAATTTCTTTATATGTTCTTTTATGTAAAAGAAGTGTATACCAAAGAAAAGGGGACCAGAATGGACTGTGGAGGAACACCATGGGTGCCACTTTTCTGTTTGTTGCAAATGCCCTGAATTTAATTAAAATAATTTGTGTTAGACTGCTAATTATTTATCCATTAAACTGTGTGTAAAGTTAATGTTGAGCTGTCAATGTTGAGTATGTCAATAACCCCAGCATGAGGGATAGTGTCAAATGCCTTGGCAAGACCCAGATCACACTGCAGTATGAACTGTATGATGCTTAACTACAGCCTCAATAACCCCTTTAAAGAACTCAACCAGATTAAACAGGCATGATCTGCTTTTAACAAAGCTTAACTGATGTGTACTCAGGAATATAATGCTATCTATATCATAGTTTATTCAGCTATAATATGTTTCATAACCTCACAGATACTAGTCAGACTGAGAAACCTGTAAAACCTGAGGCAGTAAAAGGAAAACCTTTTTGCAAAGGTACCACAGCTGCCATTTTCCTTGCCTCAGAGACATAACCTGTGGGGAGTCTCAGGTTGAAGGGTTGATGGAAGGTTTTTCTAGGTGAGACTTCATGCTTCTCAGCAAGCATCCAGTAATAGTGTCAGATAACATGAAAGTACTATTTTCAATTTTACGAAATGTCAAAAGGATTTGGTCTAAATGGATATAGGAGGGGTCAAGAGTGATAGTAGAATGGACAGATGGAAGGGTGGATGGAGTGAAGATGGAAGATAATTTTTCAATAAGAACATTAGCAATAACTTCACTGAGGGATATAATTGCTTTCCCTGCAAAAATGTGGTACAAGAAGTCCTCTTAGTTAAATACACTAAGTGTTTAGATTTGAAGGTAGATGTACCCCTACCCGGAAATATATTTTGTACATTTCCCACTACAAAAAAAGGAAGAATAATCTATAAACTAACATTGCTTGCAGTGGGAACAAAGAAACATGCTTTTTTTATTAAACTTCAAACTCTCAGCTATACTAGTGCTCTCTAATAAAATTTTTAAATTACAATCTCTCCTTTAATACATTTCAGGCCATCACCAATTACTTTCCTCAGTTCAGTGCTGCCCCACAAAGTCTTCTAATTAGAACAAATTATATCAGAAATTCCAAGTATATCTGCAAAATGAATAGTAATAAAACCCATTGTTACCCTAGCCATACTGGTTGACATCTATTCTAAAACAAGCCAGGATTTTAGACTTAATGAGAATCTTAAGGTTATAACAAAAGCTCAGTAGGAGCCCAGACGAAATCCAGACACAATAATATTCCAAAAACAGATGCCCAAAAGGCTGAAGATGAGTGAAAACAGTTTTAATAACAGTAATAAATGTACACAAATCAAACTGGTGAGTGCTTTCCTGGCTTACCTGCTTCTTCAGACCATAAAAAATAAAAACACTTAAAACTTTATATACAGAAAACCAGCCATACAATTAAGGGATGTCAGGTAACATGGTACAATTAATGATGCAATCCTCTCCTCTTCACAGCAGGTTTTAAAGACACAGCATTATTCAGACCTGGGTATACAGTAGCCCTCAGGTCAAGAATCCATCTTAAGTCAATATATTCTGTTTCATTAGCTATATCACCTCCTCTTATATTAGTACCAACTTTATGCAAAAACAAAAACTTAAATCGAAGGGTATCATCACTTTCCATCACATGTTTGGCTAATGCGTTACTTTCTTTCCTATTGCGTATATCATTATTATGCTCAGGTACTCTTTCTTTCAATGTTCGATTGGTTTTTCCAGTATAGAACCCTTCACATACAGTGCACTGTGTCCAATAGACTATGTTCTTATCTGTGCAGTCAGCATAAAAACTAAACTCAATCTTTCTCATAGTTTTAGGGTGTGTAACAGAAGTAACCATCCATACATGCCTATAGGCACTACTATATTTCCCCGAAAATAAGACTGGGTCTTATACTTTTTCCCCCGCCGAAATATGCATTAGGGCTTATTATCAAGGGATGCCTTATCTACCCCCTGTACAACAATCTGCGTTTATTCATTTATTCATGTACAAAAACAGCATTCATGTGAACAAATCGACATTTATTCTTGTACAAAAATCATTTATTCATGTACACAAATCAACATTTATTGATGTACACAAATTGACATTTATTTCGTACTTTTCCATTATTGGGCAACAGTTCTAGGTAACGTGTTAAAAGTTGTGTGAGAATTCTACATAAACAGTGTAGCAAACATTTCAACTTCATAATATGAATTGTAGTTGTAATTGTTTTGTATAACTAATTATTTTAGTTTAAATTGATCTAGGTGATTTTAATTGATTAATTAGTTGCAGGATTTGCACTATTTAAGATGATGAATTGAGTTGGTATTTGAGATCTGAAGAAGCATGTTTATACACGTGAAAGTGCTTATCCTGTTTTGTTCGTGAATAAAATAAGTTAATTTTCAGCAGCTTGGTGGTCCTTCTTTGTTTTTTCTCAGTGCAACTTCAGAATATCTACACCTTGGCTTTCACAGAGCAATATTTCATGCTTAACAGAAAGGGCAGAAAAATCTCAATACATGTGTATTGGAGGAGGGGAATAAAACAGGTGAATAACTGCCACTTTTTGAGTGGTGATGCTTTCTTTATTCCTTACCCAAACCATAATCGAAGAATGATGGAAAGTCATAAAAATGAAGTCTGGGAACTAGTGGCCTTACTTTGTAATTACCCCTTGATAATGAAACTTTACCTTAATACAATAAAGTCAAAAAACTGACAAGAGCTTGCTGGCAGCTGATAGCAGAAGCAATCCATTCTGTTGACCCGATAATGGAAAAATTATTCAAATACAGTCATGCCATCTTCTTCTGGAACATTGTCATAAGTCTCCAACCCCCGAATTCTGGCCTGAATTTTTTGCTACTCGATTTCCTATAGAACTATTGGCCCCAATCTGTCATGCCTAGCAAAAGAGCTCTCCTTAAATGAGCACCGCTTGTCCATGTAGCCTGCTCGTAGTGCATTGGCTACACAGCTGTCAGTGATTTTATCCCATGAATTCTTCACCCAAGTCATGACCTCTTGCAGGCTAGGCTTCACAAAGTTTCCACACTGATTTCTCTCCATTCTATTTTCAATGTAGTCATTGAGTTCCATGTGTAAATGTCCTTGAATGGCTTGTTTATTGCAATATCAAGAGTCTGGAGATAGGCAGTCATTCTTGCAGGAATCATTATTTGATATATCCTTCTCTGTGCAAGGAAGTTCTTCATGTGTTTTGCACAGTGAGTGCTGGCTGAATCCCAGACTAGCAGACCTCTTTCGCCACCTCGCAAAACAAATGGCAGCATTAAATCAACCCACTTCCTTATAACTGCTCGTGTGCACCAGGCTTTTTCAGTTTCAAGAATATAAATGCCTGAAACACATTCAGTCTTATCTTTCTTGCCCTTACTAATGATTAGAGGTAGGGTTTTCTTTCCATCTAGATGAAATGCCAAAATACAGGTAACACATGCACTTTCGTAACCAGTGGAGGGAATGTAGATTGATGAGGCAACCCTCTGATCAATTGTTGTTTGAGATCCTTGGCCCATAAACACTGCAGTTTCATCCATAGCAATCATGTTGGAGAGTTGGTATTTAAAAAGTCAATGCCATCAACAAAGGACTTGAATGCAAGTGCACGTTTAATAACTTCAGTATCTTCCAGCTTGAACAGTGTTGTCGATCTTCTTAGAGACAGTTCATATCGTTGAAGGAATCCATCCAGCCAGTGTTGTGATGCTTTGAATTTTTCTGGGGATATTTCTAACTGTGGTGCCATTGCCAAGGGCAAATGCTTGAATATCAGCCCTGCGCACAACCAAAGCCTTTGCTCTCCTGTTAGCAATCCATTCACAGATGACATCTTCCAGCTCAGGAAATAATGGTTGTGACCCGATCCACACTTGCACTTCTTCGCATTTTCCTCATCTACCTGTTGACTGAGGTTATTGTACTCTGCACACCATTTTCAAACCATTCGGAGATCCAACTGCTTCTCTTTGCTGAAAACCATCAGATTATTTCTCCTGGAGTCCTCCATGATTCCTTTCTTGTACTTGATGGAATAGCTCTTTCTTTTTGCACTCATCTTGTCTGGGGGGATTAATTGAAGACTTATGACACAGGAATGGCAACAAAAATGGCGACAGTTAAGAAGACACAACCACACCCATTTGTTATCAAGTGCACATGTTTTACGTGCGTTGTCTGTACTTCGACAAATCAAATTACACTTGCCAGTGTTTATGGGCCAAGGATCTCAAACATCAAGTGTGAGTGAGGATTAGGGTTTCAGTAAGAATTGTGAAGGATTCCTGGGGAAAGATCCTTACGACTTTCTGCAAAGAGGTAAGCAGAGGACGATAACCTCAGTCAACAGGTGTCAATAATATTATTATTTTATAATTCAACATGTCCATCGTGTGTTGTTGATGATCTTAAATGGGGCTTATTTTTGGGGTAGGGCTTATATCATGACCACCCTGGAAAACCATGCTAGGCCTTATTCTCTGGTTAGGTCTTATTTATGGAGAAATACGGTACATGATCTGCATGCATACGTACCTCTCCTTTCAGAATGTACCCTGTCTATATAGTTCTGTCTATAACATAGATGTTGCTTCAGGGTTTTATTGTTTTTAAAAGAGAAACATGGATGGGGTCCAACCACATTGCCTGCACTTGGGTCCGTCATAAGTATTGGCCTGTTCTTTTTCACCATATCACAAATGACGTTAATGTTACTTGAACACGTTATAATTTGCTCAATCAACTTTTTATTATAGCCTCTGCTCTCAAAATCATCACTTAGCTCTTTCATCAGTTCTCAACATTTTACATCATCTGATAACCCTCATTTGACTCTTTATAATTCCATAGTAGATATGCCTAGGGTGCATGCTACTGATATGTGTATCTCTATTTGCTTGAACATCCTTAGTAAATACTGTGGTCTTTAATGTGCTGCATTCTTTATACAAATACACATCCAAGTAAGCAATACTACTACGTGAAAGACTCATCTTTAATTTCAAAAAGGATGTAGTGTTATTCACATATTTAACAAAGTCAGATAGCAACTATTCTTCCCCATTCCATATAGAAAGCAGTCATCCACAAAACGTTGGTAAAATAATACATTCTCTCTAAAAGGGTTAGCTAAGCCAGTGACATATTCACTTTCCCATTCATTTAACACAATATTAGCATATGTATTGGCCATGGGAGTCCCCATGGCCACACCCACTACTTGCAAAAAGGTTGACCATTGAACAGAAAAATATTTTTAGTTAAAACAATTTTTATTAGGCTACATATATTCTCTATTGTTCTTCCAACCATATTAGTGTTACTATGTAGAAATTTCCGTATGGCCTCAATTTTTTTGATTGAGCAAATTATTAACTATACAATAGAACAAAGAAGAGCAGTGGTAAGACCATTTTTTAGTGAAAGAACGGAGAATAAAGTAGAAGTTGAAAGGAATAAAACTGACAAGAATGTGTTTAGATGGGTCTACCTGAGATGGTCGACAGGCCATATGATCGGCACTCATTTGGTCGACAGTTCATTTGGTTGACAGGCATGTTATGTGGGGGGCTTCGCCCACCACACCCCCCAATGTGGGGGGCTGTGTCCCCCACACCCCCCAACTATATATATCAACTCCAGGGTCCCACAACATTGGGGAGGGGGGAAAATCTGCCTGTCAACCAAATGAAATGTCGACCAAATGAGTGTCAATCATATGGCCTGTCGACCATCTCAGATAGACCCGTTTAGATATATAACAACATATAATATGACTAGAAATGTGGAAAATGTAATACGAAAAAATTGGCGAATTTTAATGTCTATGCCTGAATTGGTCACTTTATTTGGTGACAGACCTAGGTGCATGTACAGGAATAATATTAATTTAAAAAGGTGATTATGTTATAAAGATTTTAGTGTGAATCTTGTTACTCAAGTATACAACAGGTATGGCACTTTACCTTGTCACAATTGTTCTTATTGAAGGAACATTTGTGATTTGAAATATTTAATCGTCCTGTAACAAATAAGAAATATGAACTTAGATGTCAGGCAACATGTAATATGATGTATGTAGTATAGTATATAGGAACTTGTGTACAATGTGAATGTTTCTATGTAGGAAAAAACTCAAGATACCTGAAAGACCGTATAACTGAACACAGGTCCGAGATAAGAAGGAGTTTAATGGCAAACGCTTTGGCAAACATATTATGGATAGAGGTCAGATGCATGAGTTTAAATTTCAAGTACTAGAAGTCATGCATAAGAATTTGAGAGGGGGGAATGTCAATAATAAATTAGATATAGCTGAATATAAATGGCTAAATATGCTTGAGGCTGATAAGCAACCAGGGCTAAACAATATGATAACAATAAAGCCCATTTTGGTTGATAAACAAAATCAGTACAAATAGGCATCATCTGCTACAAGTATTTATAGTATTTTCATTTTTCATTTCAGTTTTCATTTTATATATTCCTTCATTTCAAAATGCTGAAACATTAATCTCAACTCTCTTTATTACTGATACCAAAAAAATCAACTTTATCTGCTGCTACATCCCACCAGGCAATAACTCTCCCACCATAGAAGAGATCTAAGATGGATCTCTGATAAGCTACCATAGGAAACTATTATTTTAGGTGACCTAAATACAGACTGGTTAGCCTGTAACTCCGATGCCCCCACAAATCATATAAATCTCTGTGGGTTTACTCAGCTCATCCAGGAACCAACTAGAATAGAGAAAAAATCCAACAAGCATTCAATCCTTGACTGGACACTAGTTAACTGCCCAAAAGAAAATTATCTCACTGCATTCCTACAATGCAAACGCACCAATCCTTCCAACCATATAATCTTTAGACAAGTTAGAGAGGAAAGTAAACTGAATATAGATAATCTCAACCATATCCTAAGACACTGTAAATGGGACCCACTGCTAACATTAAGTTTAGACCAAGCAGTAGACTACTTTAATAACACCTTAATCAATGTCCTCAACTCAATAGCACCCATTAGAAGGATCAAAGTAAAAACAAACTATGCCCCATGGCTAAGCAGGGACACAAGAGCTCTATTAAAAGCCAGAGATAAGTCATGGAAAGCATGGAAAAGAGAAAAGACAAGTTCATCCAAACAAAACTACCAAAAGCTAAGAAACCAAGCAAAAAACAAAACTATACTCGATAAACAAAACTACTTCCTTAATGTCCAAAACAAACATAATAAAGACCCCCAAAAGTTCTGGCATGCCATCAACTCCCTACTGAAACCGGGTAAAACATTCACTCCAACTGCAACCACCAACACTACAGACATTGCTTCCCAATTTAACCACCATTTCACTAAAACCATACTATCTTTGTTTACACAACTCTCCAATAACAACCATTTCTACACCCCTAACCAATCCCCCAACAATACCCCATCCTTTACCCTCTCACCTGTCCCTACTGCTACAATTAAAAAAACTGCTACGGAAACCTAAACCTACCACCCTTGCTGCAGATAACCTACCAGCCAATTTCTTAAAAATAGCAGCTGACTCAGTATCTTACCGTTTCCATTTTTATTAACTGCACCATTCAGGAATCCTACATCCCACAGTTGTGGAAAATATCATACATTATCCCTCTTAATAAAGGTGGAAACTCTTACAGTTTCTCTTACTACTGTCATCTTACCCCCCTTATCTAAAATACTTGGAAGATGTATTCACTCTCAAGTGATGCAGTTCCTGAATACTAACAATCTCCTCTCTCCCACACAACACAGCTTCTGAAAACACCATAGCACCACTACCACTCTCCTCTCTTTTACAAACACAGTTAACCTATACAGAAATAACAATAACTTCATCTCAGCGATAATCTTAGACCTATCCAAGACATTTGATATGGTGTCACACACCATACTTCTAGACTCTCTGACCTCACTATCCTTTGCCCCATCCATCATAGCCTGGTTTAATAGCTATCTATCAGACAGGCAACAGTCTGTCAAATGGCAAAACAAACTATCTCCCCTACTCCCAACCACTATAGGAGTCCCACAAGGTTCTGTATTGGGCCCACTACTCTTCATGATATTTACTAACAACCTTCACAGGACCTCCCAACATGCCACTCTTATACAATATGCAGATGACTCAACTCTCATCTGCTCAGCACCATCTCTTACTACCATGCAAAAACTTAATCAGGAATCATTTACCTCAGTAGAAAGTTGGATTACCCAGCTCCAACTCATCCTCAATCCCAACAAGACCAAATTACTCATATTTGCTCCTAAGAAAACTAAAACCACCCAACCTCCTTTTACAATCACATCCAAAAATGATACTAACATCTCCCCCTCTGAACACACCAAACTCCTTGGAGTAACAATTGACAATAAACTGCTATTTGACATCCATATATCACAAACAATCAAAAAAGTCCACAAGAAAATGGGTACCCTATACAGACACAAATAATTGCTATCTGATCAGGCATGCATCACACTCGCCCAAACACATATACTTTCTATACTCATGTATGCCGCACCTATCCTTACCCACACTATAAAACAGGAAACTCGAGTCCTGCTACAATAAAATTGCCAGATTTGCTAATAACTTCACTTCCAAAACCCATCACTGTAAGGCACTACGAGAACTTAAATGGTTGAAACTCCCCAACTACTTAAATATCAACAACTAATACTTGCCTACAATATTGTAAAACATCCTGACAAAACCCCATCCCTAAACAAACTTCTGACCCAGTACATAGCAAATCGTCCCCTGCGCTCCTCATAAAAATCTCTACTCTGTATCTCTAAAGCCAATAACTCTGCAGGAAAAGCTCTGTTCTCCCACAACATTGCCAGAAACTGGAACAACCTTCCCACCTCTCTGACCTCAGCACTCTCAACTACACTGTTCAAAAACTCTCTCAAAGCACATCTGTTAAATTCTTGGTAATGCCTATGCATCACATAAGACCCCTATCTTTGAAACTGCACATAAATGATGCAGATGCAGTCTCCGAATTTTCTGCTACAAACTCAGGAACCCTCACTGTAATAAATGAATCCCCTATTTTGGGTTAATTTTAACTTTTGCTTTTCTTACTATGAAATGTACCTTTGACCAGTTATTGCCTGTTTGTCACTTTTTCAATAATATGTTTATTATTAATGTAATTTGTTGTAGAGCTTTTTCTACAAAAAAGTTGTACAAAAATATGTTTATTATTAATGTAAGCTGTTGTAGAGCTTTTTCTACAATATAAGTTTCACTACTTGTGTACATTAATTCAGAGCTTTTCTCCCCCGGCCTCCACTGTAAATGGACACATGTCCAGTCAGACTATTCCGGTTAACAAATGTAAAATAAAAAATAAATAAACTAAAATAAATTTTCCACAGGCATGAAATACACCTAAGATATTGATAAGAATACAGGTTTAATACTCCGAACATTCAAGAGAATAAAAATCCAAAAACGACAAGTATAAATCCACCAGAAATGTATCCAACACAGTCAAGCGATTTTGTCCTGCTCTAGGACTTCTTCAGAACAGTTCTGAAGAAGTCAGCAGGACGAAAGCGCTTGACTTTGTTGGATACATTTCTGTTGGGTCTATACTTAATTGTTTTTGGATTTTTATTCTCTTGACTGTTCAGAGTATTAAACCTGTGTTCTTACTAATATCTTAGGTATATTTCATGCCTGTGGACTTTCTTTTAGGTATTGTTTTTCCTTCTGTTGTGTTCCACTCTGATCACTGGGTTGTTTGTTCTTGATATTTACAGTATTTGTAGTTTAGCATACAATATATAATTTGAAGTAAGAATAAATATTTATGTATGGTATTAACTATATAATATTTGTTGGGTTTTAGTGCTTAAAATTTGAAAAATTTTGTATTAATAAGTTGTTTGTTTCTATTAGTGGGCTGTGTCATGTGTTTTACTTTACTAGGGCATATAATGCCTGGTTTTTAGTTGTATGGTGAATACTGATGAAAGGTGTTTTTTTCCCCGAAAACTTTGTTGTCTATACAATAAAGCAAATGCTTCTACTACTTGGATTCTGTTTTTATTTCTAAATCTAACAAACATACTCTTCTCTTTTTGTGTGATGAGTATGACAACCTTGAAAGTGCATGTAGGAATTAAAGAAAGTCACATTTCTAAAAAATAGATGTCTTAAAACCAATCCCCATGGTTTCTGGGGAAATATGAATGTCTAGAGAAGTACAAATATTCAAATCATAATTAAACGTGAACATAAAGAGTTTTCTCATACTTTGATTTCTAGTTTTTAAAGTTCACAAATAGGACCTTTCCATAAAATAAAACTATAATCAATAAAAGAAAGAGTAAAAAAACTAAATCATTAAAAATTATTAAAATTGCACAACTTAATTTCCTCCCATTCACCCAGTACTAGGTTTACAAAACCTAGAGCCATAGCAGCCCTCATAGCCATTCTAGACACCTGATAAAAAAAAATGTCATTAAAGAAAAATACTTTTTAATAACCATTATAATCAGTAAGCTATTTCACAAACTGATTAGAAAATATAGATTTCTTACTCAAAAATGACATCACTAAGTCCACTCCTTCACCAAATGTGTATGACATCTAAAGCTTTAAAATGTCTGTTGTGACTAAAATCATATCCCTAAGATCAACATTTAATCCCATAAAATCCCTTAGTTTTTTCTAGAAAATGAACTACCAGGAACCACTGAAACAACACAATAACAATAATAAAAAACATGCAAAACAAACAAAAAAAACAATAAATTGAAGTGCTGCAAACCACTAAGGAATTTATTAAAACAAACAGACAAAACTAGAACTAAGCACTTTCATCCTTACAGAGGACTTTTTCAAAGTTAAAAATTTTCAGGTTGCTTGTAACCGTTAAAAACTCCTTTTGACCAATCCCCTTACAGGAATCTACCACAGCACCTCCTATCCAATTAAGTAATTGAGTAACAGATTTCATCCTCTTAAAGGGGACCAGCCTATTATAAGTGCATAATAAAAATGGTAAAAAAAAAATCATATATATCACATAAGAACAATCATACAAATGTAAAACAATTTCAAATAAATATGTGTCATGTAAAAATAATCATACAAATGTAAAGCAGTTTATCTATGCTTAATTTCACTGACAGCTGAAATGTGGTATTTAATAGCAGAAAATTGACTGGTATTCAATTTCATTTGCGACGTCATTTCCTTTTGTTAAAGAACTGTTTCAGGGTCACCCCCTATTTCATTGTATATCACCTTATCCAAAATGAAATAGATAAACATCTTGAATTGAGGACATAAAATGCAGTGTCTATACAAGACATTAGTGGATCTTTCCTTTTTTATCTGGTATACATGTTCCTTAATTCTGTCTCTCAGCCATCTACCACATAAAATGCTGTTCACAATTAGCAAGTTGCCACATATACTGCTCCAGATGTATCACAATTACAATGACTTGGACACCTTGGAGTTATTTCAAAATTCTCAACTATCACATACCGACAATTGTTAATAAAATGACAGTATTTACAATGTCCATATTGAGACAGTTATACTCCTGGATCTATTCAAAACATCACCATTTTCTAACATGTTTTTAATTTGTACTCCTCTACTAAAGACAGTTGTCAGTGACTCATCCAACAAAACTTTCAACTCCTGTAGAAAGGTTAGGCTCCACTTTTTTTAACAATATTTACATAGGTTCATAGGTGTTTACTAGTGTCTATATCATCTGAGAGAATGCTTAATTAAGTGTATTGCTATTTGTCAAACTGAATTAAGCAAAAGCTCAATTAAGCAATTTTTTTTCCCGGGGAAAGGACATGGTTGGCCATCATCATTAAATTTTCCCCACTGTAGTGTGATCTTATTCATAGGTTCATAGGTTCATAGCTTAGTACTAAGCTAACTGCCCTTGTGAGCCATTTTAAGCCTAGCCAATTATCCCTTGTGGGACTCAAACCCTGCACCTTGTGTTTGTAAGGCAAACACCTTAACCATTAAGCCACCCTCCCAACCCCAAACACATACTTTCCATTTGCAAGATTCAAACCCCTACCTGTGTTATGACACTAGAGACAGACACATTAGCAGAGTGCGCTATCTGCATTAGTAGAGAGGAGTTGGTATATTTAGTTAGGGGGTGTGGGACCACAGCCTCTCACATTGTGGGGTGTGGGGGTAAAGCCTCCCCACATTGAGAGTTTTAAATTTAGTTTGGTTTGTTCTGATTGGTGGAAAGGTAGCTATTTTTCCCTGGGAAACTTTTCACTTAACTGACCATTTGCTTAATTGAGCTTTCCCTTAATTCAGTTCGACAAATAGTGATTCACTCAGTTAAGTGTTCACTTAAATGATATAGACCTGTTTACTAGGCTAATAACCATAAATATTTTTTTAAGCCTAGCCATGCATCCCAAATCTCTGGCAGGTTCTGGTAGCCTTGATAAGTGTTAGCAGGGGCTTGGGAGATGAAACATTTAAATGAATCTGCTGTATAAGGTAACACAAAAACTGGCTCACTAGTTGATATTTTGCAACAACTATATGTTGCTTGCCTCAATGCTGTCCCTTTACATCTGAGTAAAGTTGCAAATCTAGCCTCTCTGTGTTCCATAACTTCTAATTTAACTTTCTCAAGACATTGTCCAGGATAATCTCTAAACATATGTGTCACTTTCTCTAGCTCACTAATAAACAATGGATCTTCACTTATTATCCTTGATAGCCTCACCATCTGCCCTTTAACAATGGATGGCAACCTTCTGGTGGTGAGAGTGACAACAGTCAAAGTAAAGATAAGAATTGGAAATTTTTCTTTTCAAAATATGTTAGAAATACATTTCTTGGCCTGCAAATCTTTACTAATGGTAATGTCCAAAAAATCTATGCTTTGGTTCACATCGTGGAACCCAGTAGTGGTTTCAAGGTATGATATAAAATGTTCACTCTCTTTACTTTTCCAGGGGATAAATGTGTCATCAAGGGATCTAAAATATGCTAATACCTTCTTTAAAAAATTCTCTTGAACACAAACCTTTCCTCCTAGACAGCTAAGACCATATTTGTGTGCAATGGGGCACAACTAGCCCCCATAGCTGCACCAGCAGTCTGTTGGAAATATTCACCTTCAAAAAATACAAAATTGCTTTTTAAAACATATTCAAGAAGTAAATTCAACACTTTAATATCTAGGCTTGAAAAATCGGACTAAGTATTCAAAACATATGAGAAATACTTCATCCCTTCATTATGTGGTATTATTGAAAACAAATTAACTATATCTATGGTCACAAAAATAAAATGCTCATCAAAAGGTATATATCTAAGGCTATTTAAAGTTGCCAGGAATCGTATAAAGTGTATTCCCTGTCTTTTAAGAGAGCATTTTGCACTGATTATCAATAAAAATAGTCAACAGTTCTGTTTTGGAACAATTTACCACAACTATAGGTTTCATAGGCAGGTCCAGGATGCTTTTATGTATTTTTGGAATGCAAAAGACTGATGACATTTTTTTTTTACTTTCAGTAATTAAAAGTTTCCAAGGCCACCATCACTTTTAATAAAAGATTTCTCAGCATAAAGTTAATTTTCCCATAAACAACATTCACCTCATTTTTGAAGACTCAATTGTAAGTGCTTTCATTTGACAACAGGTCCAACATTTTAAGAGAATAATCTATACTGTCCATGATCACAACCCCCTACCTTTGTCAGGTTTCATTATTATTATTATTATTCTGATGGAGCTGTTGCTAATCAAACTGTTCAGTCTTTTTCATCTGTGATTAGATTGTCAAGAAAACAGCACTTCTGCTCAGAAACTGACCAAAACTGGTCCTTACAAATCCTATAAAAAACAGTCAACACTGGATGAGGTGGAGGGATGAAGGTACTTTTTTTTTTTTTTACATAAAACAGAGGTACAAGAGTTTCTATCCTTGCCTGCAAGTAACAGTTTCAAATTTAAATTGCAGACATTATCTTTAACTGCACCAAAGCTTTAACTAAGCTTAATCTGTATTTTGGTAAAAAAGTGAACCCTTTCTCGAATAAACTATCAGTTCCAATTATCTGTTCAAAGTGACTTAAATTAGAAACATGAAACCTACTGTGTTCATTATCATTCCGATGGCAGAGTGCAACCACAGAAGATCCTTCACCTAAAAGAAACAAGAACAACAAAAAAAAGGAAAAGGTACGGAAGCAGAATGAGAAACCTTTACTCACCTAATTACTTTTATCCTTTAAATAAACGGGACTTTGTCAGAGTAAATAAACAATGTAAAAAAGTGCCTTTTCCTTTTTTTTCTAGAAAATGCCAAGTGCCTGGTGAAAATGAAGAGACTCTTAATAAAAGAGGTTACAAGATCTTATCCAAAAACAAGACTACTGGTTTAGTCTTCAAATAGTGTCTGCCACAATAGACCTCATAGGAGGGTTGTTAAAATTCTTATGAATTTTAGGTATTCTGAAAATATAATCAAGCCTGTGGAAGTCCAACATGTGTGTGTCAAATTATTTGTAGACAGCAGAAATCTCTAACTTACTAACCTCTTTGTTCACATTACTATTTTCAAGCAAAGCAGACACTGAGTTATTATACTGCAACATTCTCATGATAACAACTCCATTCTCCTTGTCCTCTTCCATGAATAGATACTCTGAAAGCTGCCTTAATGACATACTTGTTTTCCCCCGAGTCTTTAAATTATAACATCTTTTCAAATGTGTTTTTTCCAATAAAATCTCTAATGTACTGTTTTATCACAAACTAGTACTATTCTCTAACATTTCAGTGTCCCAGAATATGTTAAATTGAACCTACAAGTAAACATTACATGCTGAAGTTTGCTCAAAATGAGGGAATAAATGGCATTCCTTTACATAAAATGTTCAAGTGCACTTTTGACAATCCATCCATCCTCAACTCCTTTTCCCATTTTTACACATGGGGTCGGGATATCACTTCACCACAAATAGAAAATATTCTTCTTCTTCTTTCGGCTGCTCCTGTTTGGGGTCGCCACAGCAGATCAACTGTTTCTATTTCTTCCTGTCCTCTGCATCTTGCTCTGTCACACCAACCACCTGCATGTCCTCTCTCACCACATCCATAAACCTTATCTTAGGCCTTCCTCTTTTCCTGTTACCTGGCAGCTTCATCCTTAGCATCTTTTTCCCAATATACTCTGCATCCCTCCTCATCACATGTCCAAGCCAACGTAATCTTGCCTCTCTGGCTTTGTCTCCAAACCTTCCAACCTGGGCTGACCCTCTAATATACTTATTCCTAATCCTATCCATCCTTGTCACACCCAGTGCAAATCTTAACATCTTCAACTCTGCCACATCAAGCTCTGACTCCTGCCTTTTTATCAATGCCACTGTCTCCATCCTGTATAACATAGCTGGTCTCACTACCCTCTTGTAGACCTTTCCTTTCACTCTTACTGGTACTCGTCTGTCACAAATCACTCCTGACACTCTTCTCCACCCACTCCACCCTGTCTGTACTCTCTTCTTCACCTCTCTTCCACACTCACCATTACTCTGAACTGTTGATCCCAAGTACTTAAACTCATTCACCTTTGCCACCTCTACTCCCTGCATCCTCACCATTCCTCTATCCTCCCTCTCATTCACACACATATATTCTGTCTTAGTCCTGCTGACCTTCATTCCTCTTCTCTCTAGAGCATATCTCCACCTATCCAGGGTCTCCTCCACCTGTTCCCTACTCTCACCACAAAACAAAATGTCATCTGCAAACATCATAGTCCATGGGGACTCCTGTCTGATCTCGTCTGTCAACCTGTCCATCACCATTGCAAATAAGAAAGGGCTCAGAGCTGATCCTTGATATAATCCCACCTCCACCTTAAATGCATCTGTCACTCCCACTGCAGACTTCACCGCTGTCACACTACCCTTGTACGTATCCTGTACCACTCTTACATACTTCTCTGACACTCCCGACTTCCTCATACAATACCACAACTCCTCTTTAGGCACCCTGTCATATGCTTTCTCCAAATCCACAAAGACCCAATGCAACTCCTTCTGACCTTCTCTGTACTTCTCCATCAACGCTCTCAGAGCAAACATCACATCTGTAGTGCTTTTTCCTGGCATGAAACCATACTGCTGATCACTAATCATCACCTCCCTTCTTAACCTAGCTTCCACTACTCTTTCCCATAACTTCATGCTGTAACTGATCAATTTAATCACTCTGTAGTTACTACAGCTCTGCACATCACCCTTGTTCATAACAATTGGTACCAAAACACTTTTTCTCCATTCCTCAGGCATCCTCTCACTTTCCAAGATTTCATTAAACAATCTAGTTAAAAACTCCACTGCCATTTCACCTAAACACCTCCATGCTTTCACAGGTATGTCATCAGGACCAACAACCTTTCTGTTCTTCATCCTTTTCATAGCTATCCTTACTTCCTCCTTGCTAATCCACTGCACTTCATGATTCACTATCCGCACATCATCCAACCGTCTCTCCCTCTCATTCTCTTCATTCATCAGCCTCTCAAGGTACTCTTTCCATCTGCTCAACACACTCTCCTTGCTTGTGAGTACATTTCCCTCATTATCCTTTATCACCCTTACCTGCTGCACATCTTTACTAGCTTGGTCCCTCTGTCTAGCCAATCGGTACAGGTCCTTTTCTCCCTCCTTAGTGTCCAACCTTTTATACAACCCTTCATACACCTTATCCTTAGCCTTCGCCACCTCTCTCTTTGCCATGCACCTCATCTCCTTATACTCTTGTCTACTTTCTTCATCTCTTTGACAATCCCACTTCTTCTTCGCCAACCTCTTTCTCTGTATACTCTCCTGTACCAGGTCTCCTTGTCCTCCTTCCTCTTTCCAGGTGTCACACCAAGCACCTTTCTAGCCAATAAAACACTTAAATTGAAAATTCAAAATCTCAACATGTTTAGTGTCTTTTGTTCCATGTTCTCTCCTTTACTAATGATCTGTGCAGAGCTTCCCTGCCTTGGTGGTTCCACTGTCCCAAATAACTGCTGGATTTAAACTCAACTATCCCTGTTGGTTCTCCTCTAAAGCCCTCTGCCTGAGCCTCATAGATTGTCAGGGAACTGGAAACAGATCTAGTTACCAGTCTTCTAAAAAATGTGATAAGTCAGCTATAAAAAGAAGCATTTCCTGTTGATCAAGAGCAGCTAATTGGGTTACCTGATTCCTTACTAACAAATCTAGATGTTTTCAAAAATTGTGAATATGCCACATCTTTCAAATGTTCATCCTGACCTCTTTTAATTTTCTTCATTTTCTCTTCCTTAATGACCCTTTCCTTTTTACTGACCTGATCCAAACCCAAGTCAGACTGGGTCATATTTTCAAATACTATCATTTAAGATCTTAATTCCCTTCTGCACAGTGTCTGTCTTTCTTTCATTGTGTTTAAATGACATCTTGATTAGCTCCACATTACTCTTATCAAAATGGTATTAAAGTGCATTGATTAAAACATTATCAGTAGAAATCCCTGTGTGGAAGTTAGGGACTCACAGACCCTTGGAGACCCTTTTATTGTAAATACAGTGCTACTTTTCTACAACTTCTTTTCTAATTATTTTAACAGGACAGTAACAGTAATGTCATTGCTGGTTCCTGGTCTCACTAAATTGTTCCTGGAAGAACACACCAGCATTCTCCCAAGATGGATTATTGTGCACCAAAAGAAATCTATCAGGCTTTCTTTATATGCCAAACCATTACTCTTCTTCTCACCCTCCTATTAACTTGAAGTTCCTGGATAGAAAATAAGTCCAAGCGGATTCACTTTGAATAATCGAATGTTCAAAACATCAACATTCTGATCATTGAGACCAGAACATCGATGTTCAGAACATCGAAAATTCAAAATGAAACGTAAAAAAAAAAAAAAATCACAAACACTATGTTATGCAGGGGGGCTTCACCCTTTATCACCCTTACCTGCTGCACATCTTTACTAGCTTGGTCCCTCTGTCTAGCCAATCGGTACAGGTCCTTTTCTCCCTCCTTAGTGTCCAACCTTTTATACAACCCTTCATACACCTTATCCTTAGCCTTCGCCACCTCTCTCTTTGCCATGCACCTCATCTCCTTATACTCTTGTCTACTTTCTTCATCTCTTTGACAATCCCACTTCTTCTTCACCAACCTCTTTCTCTGTATACTCTCCTGTACCAGGTCTCCTTGTCCTCCTTCCTCTTTCCAGGTGTCACACCAAGCACCTTTCTAGCCAATAAAACACTTAAATTGAAAATTCAAAATCTCAACATGTTTAGTGTCTTTTGTTCCATGTTCTCTCCTTTACTAATGATCTGTGCAGAGCTTCCCTGCCTTGGTGGTTCCACTGTCCCAAATAACTGCTGGATTTAAACTCAACTATCCCTGTTGGTTCTCCTCTAAAGCCCTCTGCCTGAGCCTCATAGATTGTCAGGGAACTGAAAACAGATCTAGTTACCAGTCTTCTAAAAAATGTGATAAGTCAGCTATAAAAAGAAGCATTTCCTGTTGATCAAGAGCAGCTAATTGGGTTACCTGATTCCTTACTAACAAATCTAGATGTTTTCAAAAATTGTGAATATGCCACATCTTTCAAATGTTCATCCTGACCTCTTTTAATTTTCTTCATTTTCTCTTCCTTAATGACCCTTTCCTTTTTACTGACCTGATCCAAACCCAAGTCAGACTGGGTCATATTTTCAAATACTATCATTTAAGATCTTAATTCCCTTCTGCACAGTGTCTGTCTTTCTTTCATTGTGTTTAAATGACATCTTGATTAGCTCCACATTACTCTTATCAAAATGGTATTAAAGTGCATTGATTAAAACATTATCAGTAGAAATCCCTGTGTGGAAGTTAGGGACTCACAGACCCTTGGAGACCCTTTTATTGTAAATACAGTGCTACTTTTCTACAACTTCTTTTCTAATTATTTTAACAGGACAGTAACAGTAATGTCATTGCTGGTTCCTGGTCTCACTAAATTGTTCCTGGAAGAACACACCAGCATTCTCCCAAGATGGATTATTGTGCACCAAAAGAAATCTATCAGGCTTTCTTTATATGCCAAACCATTACTCTTCTTCTCACCCTCCTATTAACTTGAAGTTCCTGGATAGAAAATAAGTCCAAGCGGATTCACTTTGAATAATCGAATGTTCAAAACATCAACATTCTGATCATTGAGACCAGAACATCGATGTTCAGAACATCGAAAATTCAAAATGAAACGTAAAAAAAAAAAAAATCACAAACACTATGTTATGCAGGGGGGCTTCACCCCCCTGCACCCCCCATGTGGGGGACTGTGCCCCCACACCCCCCTACTTTAATATTCCAACTCCGAGATTGCGCTACAGTGGGGTAAGGGAAATCTCCCATTTACCGCTATATGCGGTAGTGCTAAACGGGAGATTTCCCGTACCCTAACTGCAATGCCAGCACACAACACACAGCACCTTGCTGCCCTGCATACACACCCAACATTCCACAATCTCACTTACCTGGCACTTCCACTTTAAACCTTCGATGTTCTGAACATTCGATGATTTAAAGGGAACCCGTCTAAGCACATCATGGGGTTGCACAACTAACTTTGTCACCATCAATTCACTAATTTAGCTATAGGTTTATTGGAACATAAAACTTCTCTATTACGTTCTTTTAAAATAGGCTACAACTTATTTCTAAAGTCACTGAGTTTATCCATTGCATCAATAAATCCACCTCCTTCCTGAAATTTACCACTTCCATCAGCTCGGAGTCAGTGCAGTTCCTTGATATGACTGTTAGTATTGATAAAGACAGAAGAAAATTAATTAGTAACTTATACAGGAAACCAAAACAGTTGAACTGCTTACTTCACAGAAATAGTATGCATCCAATAAAAACTAAGCACAATGTAATAAAACCACAAGGCTACAGATTAGCATGCATTACCACAGATTTGACCCCTTTTCCTCAAAAATATGAATGATCTTGAAAACGATTTCTTAACCAGAGGATATGAATCAAGTATGCTACATTTCATCCTGGATCCCATTAGAGATTCTAAAGCTAACAATGACCCTATGTGGAATAGGCCTTTTGGTAGAATTATGTAACGAGGACACCCTAGCTCAAAAGAAGAGAAAAGTAAAGACAGTTGCATTCTAACTTACACCTGGGATTTCAATACAATTAAACTCATTATTAAGGAGAAATGGGCCATCCTGATTGACAATCAGCAGCTTGTAAGGGTTTTAGGAGATCATCCTACTATATAAAAAGAGCAGAAGCATACATACCTGTGACAAAAGGAAGTACTGCCAGCACAGGTAACTGGAAGTTTGTAAATAATTAAGTGTCATTTGTGAATATCAACATGATTTATATAAGATGCTTGTGTTACAAATGTATTAAAAATTTATGTCATGCATATATCAAACTGATTTGTACAGATGTGCATGTTGAAAAGGTATTTGTAAGGTGCTTCAGTTTGGACTGTATCCACAATGTGCCTACTGCAGAAAACAGAAATGTGCATGCACTATTGTAACTGTTTAAATGTATATGTTTTAATAAAGGAAACTGGAGGACTAACTTCAGTCCAGCATACTTTAGAAAAATACCTGAAACAGGCTAGGTCATACAAGATAGTGGGCTACATTTGCAAACTCCATTGAACATGTGGAAGAAACAGACAAAGGTAGGTTTTGTAATACAGAACTCTAACAGTTGCACACCTTGTTGCTGGTTGCGACATACTAATAGCAGAAGGACTATATACTGAAAGGCATAATAACGTGGCAAGATTGTTGCACTGGGGCTTGTGCAAACATTATAGTAATGAAGTGGCTGAAATTGACTCGAAACATGAGCCACAAAGCATCATAGAAAATTATGAAGTCTATATCACATGGGATCATCCATTGCCAACAGTTCAAAAGATAGATGCTAGCAAACTGGATGTAGTGGTCCATGAAAAGAAGACAAAAATAGCATTGATCATTGAAATCACCACACCTAGTGACTACAGTGTCTTGTGTACAGAGAATCATAAAGTCATAAAATATCAAGATTTGCAGGCAGAAACAAAATCAGTGTGGAAAAAAGATACCCTGACTGTTTAAATAGTAGTAGGAGAAACGGGGTCTTATAAAAAAAACTCTACAATCATATTTACATATGTTACCAATACATGTAACTCCATATGAATAGCAGAAGGAGTCATTACAGGGCAGATTGCTGGTCTGTGAAAAGCACTTCTGGCTGCATCAATGATTGAAACAATGCTAATTTCATGAACTTTAATCGTACTTTGACTTAGGAATGGGGTCCATTCCCATCACAGTATTAGAAACCCAAAAAGATTTGGAGAAAGTAAAAAAGATACCATGGTTATTGTGCAAACATTATGGTATTGAAGTGGCTGAAAAACACTGGAAACATGAGCCACAAAGCATCATAGAAAATGATGAAGTCCGTCACATGCAATCACCCATTACAAACAATTCAAAATGTAGATACTAGAAAACCAGATATAGTGGTTCATGAAACGAAGACCAAAGTAGAATTGATCATTGAAATTGCCACACCCAGTGACTACAATGTCTTGTGTAGAGAGAGCTACAAAGTCATAAAACATCAGGACTTGCAGGCAGAAATGAGAGCAATATAGAAGAAAGATACACAGACAGTTCCAATAGTAGTAGGAGCAATGGGTCTTATAAAAAAGAATCTACAATTGTATTTAGATATGTTACCAATACATATAATCCCATACGAATTGCAGGAGGAGTCATTACTGGGAACAATGTGGGTACTGAGAAGAGCACTTTTGGCTGACATCAAAGATTGAAACCATACTAATTTCATAAACATTAATCATACTTTGACTTAGAAATGGGATCCAGTCCCATCATGGTTTTAGAAACCTAAAAGATTTGGAGAAATTAAAGGGAAGATACCATGTAGATGAAGTCTACATCACATTGGATCACCCATTACCAACAGTTCAAAAGATAGATGTGAGAAAACCAGATAGTGTGGTCCATGAAAAGAAGACAGAAGTAGCATTGATCCTTGAAATTGCTACACTCATTGACGACAGTGTCTTGCTTACAAAGAGACACAAAGTCAAAAAATATCAAGATTTGCAGGCAGAAATGAAAGCAATGTGGAAGACAGATACCTAGACAGTTCCAATAGTAGTAGGAGCAACAGGTCTTATAAAAAAGAATCTGCAATTGTATTTAGATATGTTACCAATACATGTAACTCCATACAAATTGCAAAAGGAATCATTACTGGGCACATTGTGGGTGCTACAAAGAGCACTTCTGGCTGACATCAAAGATTGAAACAATACTAATTTCATGAACTTTAATCGTACTTTGTCTTAGGAATGGAGTCCATTCCCATCATGATATTAGAAACCCAAAAGACTTGGAGAAATTAAAAAAAATGAAATACCATTATATCTATTATTTACTAGGTTATATAGGGAGATTCCTCAAGACTGGAGACATACACTTATTAAACCTGTCTTTAAGGGAATGGGAATAGGACAGACCCTGGTCACACAGACCATTAAGTCTACTTTCATGTTGTGGAAAAAAATAATGGCGAGGCTAATCATATTGAATGATAAGATTATCAGAACTGGAAATGTTGTGACTTGAAACCATATATTAGCATGCATATGTTGAAAATAGATATATTACCAACTGTAACAATATAATAGCTATGAATGAAAACTTGAGCTGTGTTATAATTTATATAGATTTAACTTCAGCATTTTATAAGGTCAAAAACAAAACACTGATCAATAAATTAGAACAATGTACTCTTCATAAAATGGAGAGCTGCATGGCTTACAAATAGGACATGGCAAGTATCATACAGCAATTGGACATGTGAAATTCTACTCTATTGAGTAAACTGATTACATGTTACAGACAGGGCATGTCTGAAAAAGAACTTGACTAAATTGATCATTTGGGCAGAGGAGAATATTATGCAGATAAATGCATCAAAGACTAAGCATATGAGATTTGAGAGACATAAATTGAAAAGTGAATATTTAATACAGCACACAGTGACTGAAACTGTAGATTCCTTTAAGGACCTCAATATAACTTGCAGTTTTTTCTAATCATATCAACCAATTAGTTAATGATAGCTATAGAACTACAGGTTGTATAAAATATATATAAAGTCTAAGAAATCAGAAATTATGAAATCATTGTTTGCTAGTCACATTAAACCCAAACATGAGTATGGAATAACAACATGGAAACCTTATAAGAAAGCAAGAATTGGGTAAACTGGAAAGATTACAGTAGAAATATACCAAGGACATCCATGGATATGAAAATTTAAGTTATTATGAAAGACTAAAATATCTGATCTTGTACAGTATCTCATAAAGATATTTAAGAGGAGAACTTAATCAGCTATATAGGACATTTACAGACAACTACTTCTAGGAATGTTTGGGGTTGCCAAAAAGTAGTAGAGAATCACTGGACAAGCTTAAAAGAAGATTCTATAGTAATGAGAGGAGTACTAATTGGTTGGCTGAGAAAGCAGCATGCATGGAATAGACTACCACATTACATTAAAGCAAGCACTAATTTAAATGTTTTATAAGAACAGCCTGAACACCTGTGGGAACATCTGTTTTGGTATGTTGGCAGGATAGAGGCATCTTAATTCCTGTGCTTATAATATTTGCATGTATGTATCTCCATATTCTCTGCTTTATAAAGACTTTTGTAAAATTTCCAAAATATTTCTAGTACTTCTATAGGATTTCTTGTTATGTTCCTTGTTATACTTTCCCTAAGCTTGGCAACTTTATGTTGTCTGAGTTGTTGCATTAAACGTTTCTGTGCTCTGACATTATTTTCAAAAACAGTTGCTTAACAGCAATCTTTCTAAAGTCATGCATATTACCAAGGTAATCCTTTATTTTCTGCTTAGCACTCTGCAACTGCTCCACTTCTATGTGAGATTCCCCCATTCTGCAATACTTTAACATTTGTCAGTTTCTCTAAATAATTCTTGTTACTTCTTAACCATGTCTCTCTTTCTTTTATTTCAATCCTATTTTAAAATTCTACTTTTAATTTATCCCACTCCCTAGCTATACTTTCAGAAGAAATTTCTGTCTTCTCTGATAACTCTACTACCCATTACTTAAATTCCTCTCTTTTCAACAGATAGGTGGGAAACCACCAGTGTCTCATTTTTATTTCATTACCCTGTGGTTTTATTTTAGTTATTTTTGGCATGTGATCCAAAGTTATTGGAGTTACTGAATGCATATCAAAACTTTCAATTGTATATACATGTTCATGTGAAAGTAATTTCTGTCTAGCCTAGCCTAGTTTGGTATCTTGGGTAATAATATATAAATTCACTCCAAACTCCTACTACTGAATTCACATCTTCCATGCCAAATATTTTCATAAATTTCTTCAAAAATCTACCCTCCTTTATTATATTTTCCCTTCTTGGCCCTGAAAACACATATTCCCTGCTGCAAATCAAATTCTAGCCCTCACCTATAAGTAAAAAATGATTATTTCTCCCAGAATTTTCTTAAGCCCCATTATAGCAGTTTTAGTTGGAATATAAATGCATGCCAGTGTAATCCTCCTCCCTTGTCAGTAGGCCCTTAGCACTACATATCTATCATTTTTATCTTTTTACCCTCTTCTATCACTGTATGCCAAGCATAGATCTTCCCTCAACAATTAATTTAAATACTCCTCTTTTCCTTTGTCCCATGTATTTTGCAGAATAACTGTCCTGAAAACCTTTCTTTATCAAATTTACATGTTCAGTTATTTCCATATGTGTCTCCTGTAGCATAGCTGCACTCTACATTTTTAATATAGTTCTCTACTCTTTCTTTTATATATATATATATATATATATATATATATATATATATATATATATATATATATATATGTGGGTGTGGGTGTGTGTGCGTGTGTGTGTGTGTGAGACCATTAACATTTACAAATAATATCAAAAGGCTTGTTATGTTTAAAAGTTATTATTCTCATTTTTTATTTGCAACAAATTTTTGTTAAGTATCTAATTCCAGCTTTTGTGTTACATGTGCACACTAATGTTTTGCAGGCTGACTTTTTATACAGTTGTTTCTTGTTATAGCCATTTGAGTCTTTGTCACATCTTACAAAACTTTTTGTTTTATTAAAGGCTCTCAAAAAATACACCCCAGTACACCCCAAAAAACTATTAACTTAATATTAACACAGAAAACTATGCACATATTCAAATATTGAAGTTTTACCTTCCTAATGGGAACAATTGTCCCAAACTGACAGCCATACTCATATACTTGGTTAACCTAAAAGGAAGGTTATCCATGCTAGGATGCATGGTACAGTCTGTGCATCTACTAAGTGCTATCTGGTTTTGTCTCATCTTTATTGCTGTCCCAGAATGAGAAAACACTTGAACGCTTTCAGAAAACATTATCTCTTACCATTAAAAGAAAGAAATATTCTGTTTGTATTACTCTTTATTGGATTGTCACCATGGAGACATGTGAAGCAGATACAGGGTTGCTTCTACAAGTATCTATTTATTTATTTGCTAGAAAAGAGGTTTATTATATTCAGTGCTCTTTTTATTTATTTGCTTTCTCTTAAAATGTGTTACTAGATAAAACCAAGAGCCTTAATCCAGTAATTCCCCTATACAAGAATGAGATAAAGCACATGTTTTTTTTCTTGTATCATAGTTACATCTAACAGACTTTCTTATTTTTGTACATTGCAGTGCCTACATTTTGCCTATATTTCTTAAAACTGAACAAGGAGAAGGAGAAAAGAAAGAAAAAAACAGGAGCACCTGTTTGCTTTACTAACCCCATTACACTTAAAAATAGCTGAAAAAAGTACTTTTCAGCATGCAAATATCATGCACTACACAAATATTACTGCTACCAACAAAAGTTTATTTTACTTACAGTTATCCCTTTCTTACCTCTTCCCCCCTCTCCTAAGTGTTCCTCCAAACATTAATGAAATGAAGTAGGGCATATGCTTTAGAGTCCCCTACAAGTTTAACAAAGTCAAAATGTCCAGTATTTTCAGATTTTCTTGTTCTGTCATGTTTTGCAAATATAACTAATATAGTCCCACATTTATTTGTCAATTTCCAAGTTGCTGGTTTTATTTCTGTTTATCTCCATCTCTAAAAATCCAGTCTCTGCTTCTTTTCCAACATACTCTTGGTTCTTCAAGTCAACTCCTGTGCTTTTTTTGTCTCTCAAGCATTTTCTGTTGAAACACTGGAAAAGGTTTCACTGGCACAGTCTCTCTGTGGTCTTTAGGACTAGAAGAATGAGAAGCAAAATCTCCTTCTGTTTCACAGCTCACTTTTTGTTGGGCAAACTTTAGTATTTCTGCCTTAGCATATTCTGCATCAAAAAATGACTTTTCCCTCCAAGAAAGAATATTCAGAAGATAACTGGCTACAGCAGTTTGAATCTCATGTCTGCTTCTTGACAGTCCCTCATTAGTGGAATAAATTTACTCCTCTTCTTCCTGGTGTACAGTGAGTAATCATTTTCCACAAATACTCTACTGTCTCCAACTTTTAGTACGTTGTCCTTCTGCCACAGTTTTATCAGAATCAAATCCTTCTGCTGGTAGGATTGCCTCTTTACTATTAGATTGCTTTTTCATGGCCAGGTTTGGAGTATACACACCATGTGCCCTTTCAATTAACAACTTCTGCTGTGAAATACCAGTTCAGTTGCTTTGTGCTTTCATTAAATTAATACAGTCTGTTCCTTTCAGCTTTTCTGCTATATCAGGTTTTCCCTGCATGTTTTGTCCTCTAATTCTATTATTTTTTTTAAACATCTCTTCTTGAGCAGTCTCATATTCAGCCAGGCTTTTATTCATTTTGACCTCCAATTTTTACACTTTTATCCCCTCATCTGAATATCTGTTAAAAGCTTCTTCCATTTTATCCAGCTTTTGTTGTTTGAGTTAATATACTCCATCAGTGTTTCATTTATTTTAATCAGCTCTGAGTACATTTGACTTATTTTTCCTCTAGGTTTCTGGAAGTCATAGAGCTTGCACTGCTTTTTGCTGAACAGTTGCAGAATGCTTCCCAGTCAGTGAATGTTCCTCACTTTTGCAGTTCATTTTCTTTTCAGTGATTTTTTTCTCACTTTTGTGGTTCATTTTCTTTCAGGTTCTCTGAATTTCTTTTCTGCTGGCATCTAGGCAGTACACTTGCTAGCCAGTTACTGAAATGTACCAAAAAATGAATTCACTGGCTCTATTTTCTGAGTTTTTGATTTCAGATTGGGGAAAACAGCTAAAATTAAGCTGTTACTCAATTTGCAGCCATCTTGGAAGTCCAGCAACATTTCTAATTTCAAGACCAATTTAAAAAATATCTGTATCTGGAACTGTGCGTGCAAACCCTCAAAACAGATAGATGCACTATAACTCTGTCTTTCTCATTCTAAATTCACTAACACCTCCATATCTTAGCAGGTACCAATGGCCCAACATCCTTCTATAACATTCCCATCTTTCAATTTTTCCCCTTCTGCTTACTCCTCCTCATCTCATTGTATTCCTCTGTCTATTTTGACAGAAGAATACTTATATTGTTTTTCAGCTCCATATATTATTAGAAATATAGTCAATATTTTAAATAAGTTTATTTGACATAGCTTTTACACTTTTGCAGTGTGTCTTGCTACTTGCAGTACATATTTAATATTTCTGTAAATGTATTTCAGTATGTGTTTTTATCTGTTGTGGGGATTTTCTGTCCTTGTGTATAGTTACTTATCGGCTACTGTAAAATGTTTTTATGGGTGTTTTTGTTGAGCCTTTCTTCCAAACTTATTGTAAAATATTTAATCTGTTGTGGGAGCCTTCTCCCCTTGTATATAGTTACTTAACTACTGTTTAATACTTTTGAATCTGTTGGAGAAATTTTCTCCTCAGGCTTCCACTGAAATGGAGCCATTGGCTCAGCTAGAAGTTCCCAGTTATCAAAGGTTCATAGATTTGTAGGTTTATAGGTCTTTACTAAGCTAATGACCACAAGGGAGTTTTTAAGCCTAGGCATGCATCTGAAATCTCTGACAAATTCTTGCACCCTAGATAAGTGTAGGCAGGGGCTGGGGGAATGCAACATTTATAAGTACGGGCTCAGAAGATGAACCATTTACAAGTTGCCTGTATCCATTAGTGACATAGGTGCCAAGCCAGGAATGAATTTCCTGTCCCCTATCCAATTGTCCAAGTTACACTTGAATTGTGTGAGTGTGGAACTCAGCTTCACACAGATGGGGGGCCTGTACCAGAGATGAGGTAGTCTCTGGGATACATACCTTTGTCTTTAGCATGTCCTATTTATATCACAGGCTTGGTTTAATTAAGTCTTTAGAATGGGTAATTCTGGTGCTTTTTGTTTTGCTGATATGCAGGAGGTCCATCAGAGTGAGGTTTCACAATGCCCTGTATGCCAGGCATAGATATCCCCTCAACAGCCTGTAGGAGACAGAATACACAGATAGGGCCATGAGGCAGTCTGTATAGACATTTTACTTATGCTCTGTATTCTTTTATTGAGGAACATCTGTGAGCATTCCATTTGTTGGATATGCCTAGTTAGGTACATACCAAAGGGGGCACTGTACTCAATGATAGGTCTGATGAATGTGGAATACAGAGGAACAATAAGCTCCTTGGACTTAGATGCCATACCTTTGTTTATAAGTTGCACAACATAGAACGATTTCCTGACTACTGTAGACACATGATGGTCAAAGGCTAAATTACTACGTGTGTTCATAACTACTGGGTCAACTCTAAGGGGTGTGTAGTCAATGTGATAATTACCAGGGGTGGATGATTTCCTGATGGATACTATTATACATTTCTTGCTCTGACACCAGTTGTTTGTCTATGTCAACCCTTCCTGGACAACATTTGTGTTAGTGTGGGATTCAATGACAGCTCCTAATTTGCAATCATCTGTGAATTTAGTCAGCCAGAGACCTTTGACACTGGCCTTGAGTTCAGAGAAGTAAATGTCAAAAAGGAGTGGTTCAAGGACTGATTCCTGAGGGACTCCATTTATGACTGGCCTATTTGTAGAGGTGGATGCCTCAGTTTTAACTTCCTGAGTCCTGTCTGTGAGTCAGTTGGCTATCCAGTGGGTAACATGCAGGTTTTTACCTACCCTCTTGAGTTTGTCAACAATGTCCGGGTGGTGTATTATGTCACTGCATTGGCCAGGTCAACGTAGGCAATGTGAATCATTTTGCCCTCATCCATTGCTTTGGGTGACATTCTCAAAGAAGTCCACCAGGTTGAGTATGCATGACCTGCCCTTTGTGAAACCAAACTGGGTTGGGTCCAGTATCTGGAGGTTTACTATATCAAAACCGTGTAAGAAACTTCACTGTGTGGAAGATTTTCAGTCCATATATTTCTAGTTAATCACTGTATATTAATCAGATCAGACAATAGTAGTAGAAGTAGCGAGCGTAAACTCAAGTCAAAACAAAACAAAAAGTAATAATAAAAAATATACAATTGTACAGCATTACTAAGTATTCAAAAGTAATCCAAGCAAGGCAGACAGTCTGTTTCCAGTCGAAAATCCTTTATTAAGTACACAGACAAGTTATCCAAGTAAAACAAAAATAGAGTAATAATTTCCTCACAAGCTTTCTAAATATATATACAATTTTTATCAGGCATGGGAGTGGTTTATTGTGCTGTAAAACAAAGTGTTATTTGTACACATGTTAAATTCACATCCCTTCCCCCATCAGTGTGGCATTCGAGCTGGTCCTGCCCTACCTAGTACTTAGGAACTTAGAAAATTGCCACATTGTTTACATGACTAATTGTATTTTATTTTATTTTATTATACAAATTAGTTTTAAATGCCATTTGAAATCAGTTGAAATTTAAGTGCATATTTTGTTTCCATCATCATACATACATTTTTTCTTATTTTTATTTTTTTTCTAGTTCTTTTCTCCACTTTATTCAAAATTATGTGTAATAACAATACTAACTAATTATACAATTATATAGGTTTTTAGGGTTCTTGTACACAGACCTGAAGAAGTCTAGAAGGACGAAAGCGATCTTTGTTAACAATAGGTTATGAAAACAGAAATTGATTTTTACATGCAAACTGTATATGTATATATTTATATATATTTTTGATTGCCAAATGAACTAAGGTTGATATATTTCCAGCCATGTAGTATATTGTCTTGGATAAAATCACAGACTTAATAATCTACTTAATAATTTGGTTAAATAAGAGGTACCACATCATTATAAATTTTATTTAAAGTACATAAGGGTTATATATTATTATAACAGCTACTAGGTAGGGCAGGACCAGCTCGAATGTCACACTGGTGGGGGAAGGGATGTGATTTTAATATGTGTACCAATAACACTTTGTTTTACAGCATAATAAACCACTCCCATGCCTGATAAAAAGTATATATATATTTAGAAAGCTTGTGAGGAAATTATTACTCTATTTTGTTTTACTTGGATCGCTTATCTGTGTACTTAATAAAGGATTTTCGACTGGAAACAGACTGCCTGCCTTGCTTGGATTACTTTTGAATACTTAGTAATGCTGTACAATTATATATTTTCTATTATTACTTTTTGTTTTGTTTTGACTTAAGACGAGTTTACGTTCGCTACTTCTACTACTATTGTCTGATCTGATTAATATACAGTGATTAACTAGAAATATATGGACTGAAAATCTTCCACACAGAGAAGTTTCTTACACTGTTTTGTTTTTGGACCCACTACACTTTAGTGGGTTGTTCTGAGACTTTGGGGATACCATGGAGATTACTTGTTTGAGGTTTACTATATCATTACTGATCATTTCCATGATAATTCTTTCTATGGCTTTGCATATAAGACTAATGAGACTTATGGGTCTGTAGTTTCCAGGGTCTGTAGATGGCCCATCTTTGTGCAGAGGGATGACTTTTGCTGTTCTTCAGTCATGAGGCATGAAGCCTGTTTGGAGGCTACAGTTAAATAGCAACACTAGAGGGCCTGGTAGGTCATATTTCATGCTATTTAGAAGGCATCCTGAGATATTTTCTGGGCCCATTGATACAGTGTTCTTGGCCTTAGAGACAGCATTAAGGACCTCTTTCCTCATGATAGCAGGGGAAGATTTATTTGCTGGTATTTCCTGAGAGAAGGTTAAGGGGGGAGAGAGGGGTAAAGTTGGAACTGAATTTGTCAGCCAGTAGGTTTGCCATATCTTCTGACTCAATATAGGTGGCTCCATTTACAATGAGCTCTGCACACAACTGTGTATTTCCTTTGAGGTTGTGGACATAGTTAAAGAATGCTTTGTGGTTGTCCTTGGCCTGGGAGGCCACATGGACCTCAAATTTGGCTTTGGTAGACTTTATTTGTCCTTTGAATTGTTTGTTTAGTTTGATTAGGCTGTTTTTATACTGCTGGGAGCTGCACCTCCTAATGTTTGCCATGATTTTCTTCCTTCTGTTATACAGCCTATTGATTTTGTGATTCCACTAGGGTAGCTTGTTTTTTGAGTTAATTATGTACTTCTTCCTGGTGGGTTCAGTTGCCTCTAATGCAGCTATTAACATGCTTGTATAGGGTTTCTGTGAACAGTTCTGCATAGGCAGCAGTGCTTTCATGGTTTGTGGGGGCTTGAAGTTTTGACAGGTTATCACTTAATAGCAGAAAGGGTCAGCTTGGGGGGGGGGGAGGGGTCCAGGTTTTATTTTTGCTTCAAAAGAGACCATTTTGTAAAGTCTTTCCTTACCACAGAAGACATATTAGAGGGTTTGCAGTACTCACCACTCACCCATATTAGTGAGGACCAAATCAAGTATGCTTGCACCCATGATTGGTGTATTGCAAATCTGGTCCAGGGAGTTTGTGTTTACAAAATCCAGGAATTTCTGTGCTTCTACATTTGTTGTTGAATGTTGTTGTTGTTGTATCTTTCGGCTTTTCTCGGTTAGGGGTCGCCACAGTGGAACGCCAGTTTGCTAATGATTGGCAGTAGGTTTTTACGTACTGACTTGCCAGGCCTGACACACAACCTTCAAGGATTCCCAATTAATAGTGGGGTAACTAAAGTTGCCCATGAATATGGTATTAGGTTAGATGCTGAGTATGGTATGGGTTTCCTGGGTAATAGAGGGGGACCTATAGCTTGCAAGGAAGTGGTATGGGATTTGGCCATGCTAATTTGAACATGGAATAGCCGAAGTGCATTGTCCTGTTTGACCAGCTTAGAGATATATTTATTTTTTATGCAAATCGAGACACCTCCATCCTTAGTCCCTGTCTGTGTAGTAGCTGGTCTAAATGTGTGCAAGGCATTATAACCTTGCACTGTCGGTGTGCTCTTCATGGCTTTAAGCCATGTCTCATTGACTGCACATATGTCAGCATTCTTTATGTTAAGAGAGCTTCTAGTGAGTAGAGTTTTTTGCTTAGACTCCATGCACTGAGCAGTAATACCTTTAGATTTAAAGGACAAATCAATACAATTAATTTATTCAGTCTTGTTTTTGTTTGGTACAGTATCTGTGACCAGAATGCCAGCCCCTTGTCCACCTTTATAACTCTACAACTCTTGCCACTGTTTAGGGTCTAAAGAGCTTTAATCTCTTCTTTCTTAATGTGGTGGTTTGCTGAGGGCTTTCTTAATGTCTTCTTTGCATCTGCTGTCAAAGGCATCCAAGGTAGAGTATACAGAGGGAAGAAATCACTAGCCTTTTTCCATTGCATAGCACTGTTAATGCTAGTTTTGTTATTCTCATCTAAGTTTTATTACTGAAATGTGCTTTCAAGTTCAGTTTTCTTACAGTGTGATATCTATCACTGTTTCAACTAGGTTACATCATTAAAAAGTATAAATGTTAGATCTTTCCTAGGACTTCTTTTTTCTAGTGGTGATGGGGGGTTCATAGCATCATAAGATCATATGAAGTTACTAGGCTATTGGCCCTGAGGCCCTTATAAGCCTAGCAAAGAGTTTAGCCCATGTTTAGACAAGTCAGCACCCAAAGCCTCTGTCCAACAGGGACACAGGTGGAATCCCAGGGGGGTGCATTTTCTGTTTTCCATCCAGTTATTCAGGTTGCGCTCGAAAAGGGATAATGAGGTACTCTGCTTGACATGGAGAGGGAGTCTATTCCACAGATGGGGGAGTCTCTGGGACACAAATCTGTCCTGCCAACAAGTCCTATTGATGTCACAGACCAGGTTGAGGTCATGCGTGTGGGTAACTCGAGTGGAGCTTGACTTACGGATATGTAATAGTCCCATCAAGGTGGGGATCTGAGATTGCTCTGTATGCCAGACAAAGGTCACATCTGAGGAGTCTGTATGAAACTGAAGAGAGGGACAGAGCTTTTAGCCTATCTGTGTAGGGTAGATGTTTGAGGTCCTGGATTCTTCTGGTGAGGAACCACTATGGTCACTCCAGCTGCTGCATGTGCTTTGCGAGATACATGCTGAGGGGTGCATTGTACTCAAAACTGACCTTATAAAGGAAGAATACAAGGATGTTATGACTTTCTTGTCCCTGGATGAGATGCCCTTACTTATGAGGTGGGCCATGTAGCTTTCTGTACAACGGAAGCAACATGGTGGTCAAAAGTCACCTTGCTATCAACCTGGGTGCCTAAATTCCTCACGACTGATTGTGTGCTTAGGACATTGTTATCAATGTGATAATATGTGGAGACGGCACTCTACCCAAAGGGGATGATGATGCATTTTTTGGCATTCAGCTTGAGGCCATGTTTCTGGCACCAGAAATTTGTTTGGGTGAAACCCTCTTGGAAGATGTCCAGATCACTTGGGGAATTGATGACTGCATCCAGCTTGCAGTCATCTGCAAACCTGGTCAGCCATAGCCCACTGGTGTTGGCCTGCACCTCAAAGAAGTATATATCGAATAACAGAGGTCCCAAGACCTACCCATGAGGTATGCCACTCGCTATGGGTCTACTGCTTGAGGTGGCTACTCCTATTTTGATTAGATGGGTTCTATCAGTGAGCCAGTTTGCTACCCATCTGTTGTTGTGTAGTTTCAGACCTCAGCCCATTTTTTTCTGGATCTCATGGGCTCCTTCTATTGTGTTGATTTCTCCAAGTCCTTTGCTCCCTTCCAGAACCTGTCAGTGTCCTTGTAGGGAGAGGACTTGTCACCTCATATGGCTCCCTGATGGCATTTATTTGCTCCAGATGGAAGCTGTCTCCCTCTGTGTTGTTGCTCTCATGTGCTGATGACTCATGCTAGGAAAATGTGTGGTTAGGGCTGGTGTAGGTTCCTGGTGATCCTGGTGAAAAGGGGATTTCTGACCCAAGGTATAAGTAATTCTGATACTGGACCAACCCAGACTAATATTGTTTTCTGAAATGTTTTAAATATATCATGACTTACAGTCCCATCCACTATATAGACAGATGTTTTTAAGGCTTGGGGTTTCCATTGCTCTGGTACCTGTTTCTTACTAAGGTTATTATGTACTCTTAGTGTGGTGCACTGGCTTCTACTTATCCAGGAAGCCATTTAAGAGTTTTTTTACCGGTTTCACCTGGAATGGAGATTTACTTCTAAGGGTAACTTGGCTGTACAAAAAGAACCGGTTTGACTTTATAATG
The DNA here is from genome assembly GCF_019279795.1 of Protopterus annectens. NCBI lineage: Eukaryota > Metazoa > Chordata > Ceratodontiformes > Protopteridae > Protopterus > Protopterus annectens. The sequence continues at coordinate 1,683,387,514 of NC_056741.1, forward strand.
ATTTATTTTTGATGTATCATTTTGGCTCATTCTGTCGCTCCACAATCCCTTTTCTCATTTAGCATTGCTTCTGAATTTCAGACTCTCTGCTGAGGGCAAGAGGTTTTGCAAAAAAGATGTGTGGTACTTCAATTTACCCTTTCACTATATTTTTGTGTAGAGCTAGATTCTATTAACAGTGCGATAATACTCATCACATAATCTCTTCCACTCCTGTTAGGAAGAACACTCATAACTAACCACTCCTTCATTTGCAGTTGTACTAGCATGTCCAGAGACAAAGCTGACCCCAGGGAACATCCATCTCTCTCAAGGGAAGCCTGATCTAATTACCCAAGAATCTGACCACAAATAGTGAATGTACATGATAACTACTTGGTCTTATTAATTTTTGTCTCTGTCCCTTGGCCTCAGAATACATGGCTGCATTATGCATCACCCCTCACTTCCCCAGGCTCTCTCAACCCAATATCATCCTCCATTCCACTTAATTCACAACTCCGGTTATTTAGTAGGAAGCATCTTCCTGTAAATGTACATAGTGTACTATAATTAAAAGCTTTTTGCTGCATCCTAACATAGTGTTCTTACATTATTGTCCTCTTATTTCTTCTTTTATAATTTTCCTAAACTTGACAACTCATTTACAAGATCTCTTTCTGTGCCTCTCTATATACGTCCCGCTACCTGTTTCCTCACCCTTAAGACAACTTTTTTCTCTATTTTAACTGCAACTTAACCCTTCCTTTTTACTCTAAAATAATACTTCTTTCTTTAAAATAATTTCACCTTAACCCCTTTTTCCTCCTAGATAAGTACAACGTATCCCTTCCATCCTCTCTCTTCCACCTTTCCTCCATTACTATATATCTATTACAACTTACCTTACTGATTGTTTTATCTTCTTCCAGAGCTGGTCTAGGGGCCAGGGCCAACCCACTCCATTCACCCTTTGGGATCACTCTGCACCCCTACCCCCATTCCCACTCACCCCCTCTTCAATTACTTTTATACCTAAAGACCTCACCCACATAACAACCAATCATACTCTAAGCTTCTACTAATTAACTTAATCAGCTGAATAGACTAAAATTACCCTTACTATACATCAGTACCTTAAGCTAAATATCTCCACCTATTCTGCAAACTATATCTCCTTACTCACAAACAAACCTCTATGAATCCTTTCTACCACCTTACACACACAAACTTCTACACATACATTTTAGTCACCCCCACCCAACATATCTATCTCACACCACATAAAAAATTCAAACTACCCTAATAAAATGATTCACCTTAAAAAGACTCACTTACACATTACACTCCCCCAAACAATCACTAGTTCTATGCTACTACTCTTATACTTCCTCACCTCATACCACAATCTACTGAAATACAATATTCCCCTTCCCTCATAAACTTCACCACCTACACACCCAAACAAAACACTCAACTATGCTATAAACCCATCCCTTTTCTCTACCACACACACAAACTTTCACCTATACAAAATCCATCCTCTAAGAAACATTTCCCACACCTCTCAAAAGCTAGAAAAACTATTAGATAAACTTGTTAAACAGTACTTACACATGCTTAATCAGTTAAACCAATCCAGAGACATACACCCCAGTCCTGGTCCCTCTCCAACATCCACCATAGTTAATAAATCTAATACTATTACCATGGAATCTCCACAGAAAAACAAGTCCCCCTTACTCCTCCTTAACATAAATGTCAGACATATTGCTAATAAAGTTCATGACTTGCATGCCCTACTCAATTTATACTCTCCAGATATATTAATAATAACCAAAACTTGGCTAAAACCCAATATTAACAACAATAAAATAACAGACCCAGGATACAATATACTACATAAAGACAAAAAATCAAGCAAGAGTGGAGGAATAGCTATTTTATTTAAAAGTCACCTAATTAGACCACTTAGGCATAAACATTCCTGACTTTGGCAAGGCTGAACTTATCTTTGCCAAATTAACAATTAATCCCAAAAAACACATTAATATTATTGGCGGTTATATCCCACTAGGAAACAATGTCTCCACTCTGGAAAACATAATACTCTGGATTTCCAATTCCCTCCCACAAGAAACAGTCTTGATGGTTGACTTCAATACTGACTGTCTTAACTGCTCTTCAGAAAATCCATTTTCTCATATAAACCTCCATGTGTTTACTCAACTCATCACCTCCCCTACAATGACAGATAAATCTTCCAAAAGACAGTCAATCCTTGAAAAGGCTTTTGGTTACCACATCCTCTCAGGCATCCCAATCAGGCCAAGACTGCCAAACAGTCTAAGTGCCCGTCAGCCAAACTTTCTTCTTAAGACCCGGACTCACCAAGTCATCCAGCCCACCTTCCACTTAATCAGAAACAAAAAAAATCAACTTAAATAATTTCATCACTGATCTAAATAGTTGTAACTAGGAATCAAGCACTCACCTCTAGAAGACCTGGTAAACTCATTCAACAACACATTCTTAGACATACTAAACTTCCATGCCCCCCTAGAACTATCAGATCAAAATCCAAGTATGCACCCTGACTGACTAAAGAATGTAGATCCCTACTCAAGGCTAGAGACAAAGCCTGGCAAAAATATCAGAAAGACAAAGCACAGACAAATAAACAAACACATCTAGAAATTCAGAATAAAGCTAAAAAAACTAATAAAAAAATCAACTACTACCAAAACATCCAAAATAAACATACAAAAAAACCCTCAAAAATTCTGAGCAGCAGTTAATCATATACTTCATTCAAATAAATCCATTACCTTTGCCCCAACAACAACCAACAATTCTGATAATATAGCAACCCAGTTCAATAAATTCTTCACAGAAACCATCCAATCCTTAGCAAAATCCAAAGGCATTGTCAGCTACTCTACCCCCTTTACCCCCCCCCGAGAACAGCACCTGCTACTAACACTCCACCTCCCACTTTAACTTACACCTAGTATCTGTTAAATCAATAAAAACCTGATTCAAAGACTTCCATCAGAATTTCTACAAGTTACAGTTGAAGCAAAAGCCTACCCAGTAGCCACCCTCATAAACTGATCAATATCTGAAAGCCAGGTACCTGTAATATGGAAAACCTCCCACGTTCTACCACTACACAAGGGAGGTAATTCCACTGAACTCACCAATTATCACCCAATTGCCTTCCTGTCTCCTTTAACCAAAATACTGGAAAGAGTCATGCACACTCAATTAATGGGCTACCTTCTCACACACAAACTGCTATCAAACACCCAACATGGTTTCCGTCCCTCTCACAGCACCACCACAGCACTACTGTCCTTTACTAACACAGTTAACCATCATAGAAACAATGGTGAATTTGTATCAGCCATATTTTTAGAATTATCCAAAGCCTTTGACATGGTAAATCACAATAAACTCATCAATATACTCTCCACCCTAAACCTCAGCAATTTCCATATCACATGGTTGCAAAGCTACATAGCAGGAGGGCTGCAAGCCATCCAATGGCAACCCCAGCATTCCCCTCTTCTTCCAGTCACTGTATGGGTTCCACAAGGCTAAGTCCTTGGACTGCTATTATTCTCTCTATTCACTACACAGCTCAGCACCTCCATACAACACGCCTCTATAGTACAGTATGCCAATGACACCACTCTAATATGTACAGCCCCCACACTCAAGACCTCCAGACCAAAACCCAAGACACCTTTCTGTTTGTAGAAACATGGCTCACAAACTCCCGGATCATTCTAAATCCTTGCAAAACTAAACTCCTTCTTTTTAGCCTAACTAGATTCCCCTCATCTTCCCAGTCCTTTAATATCTTGTCCAGGAACAAAACTATGATCACTCTAGTCACTCACACTATACTGCTTGTGGTCAAAATGGACAATACTTGAAATGTGATATTCACATAGCCCAAACTATCAAAAGGGTTCATAAGAAAATAAGACTGCTGTATAGAAATAAACAATTTCTTACAAACAACACAAAAGCTTCCATAGCCTGCACATACCTCCTATTAACCCTCCTCTATGCCTCCCCAGTATTAACCAATCTCCGCAAAACAGACCTAATCCAACTGTAATCTTGCTATAATAAAATAGCAAGATTTGTCACTGGTGCCTCACATAGATCACATCACTGTATATCACTTAAACAACTAAATTGGCTGGAACTCCCCCACCTTCTATACTTTAATCAACTAACCTTTGCCCACAAAATTCTCCACCAACCAAATAAAACCCCTTCTCTCCATAATCTCATTCAACAATGTACCACAGCTCATTCTCTTTGCTCCAGATCCAACACCTTCTAGATACCATCAAAGCCAACAACTTAGCTGGGAAATCTCTCTTCTCTAACAATATTCCTAAAATATGGAATAAGCTGCCAACCCCAATACCTTTCAACAGCTCTATCTCATAATTTAAAAAGCTCCTCAAGTCACACCTAGGGGACAAATGTCTATGATCTTGTAACTCCCCTGGATAGGCCTTCCCGAGTTCCCAGACAATCTACTGCCCTTTATTTTATTTTATACTAACTGCAAGTAATAACTGCATCTGTGTGTTAATAAACATCTTTATCATTTCAATTGCATTTGTAGCATTATGATGCATAATGGACTTCTTTCATGTAATGAACTGTAGGCGTCAACATTTTGTAATTAGTATTTGCCATTAATATGGTATCTTTAATATTTGTAAACTGCCGTGATGTCTGTAACTAGTACTGTATGCATACTCTTATATACGTTTACAATATACCTGTATCTGGAGCTTTTCTTCCTGGGCCTCTGCTGAAAAATGACCTGTGCCCAGTTGGACTAACATGGTAAACAAATGCAAACTCGAAATAAAAATAAATAAATAAAACAACTAAAATAAGCTTCTTAGAAATAGGCACTTTTATTATCAAGATAACAAAGAATTAGACTTACTGCTAAGGGTAAAGTTGTTTTAGAAAAGGATCTTTGTCACTTCAGCTGAAATGTGCATGGTACAAGTAGGTACTCTTTCTATTATAAAGAATGAGCCTCTTAAAAGCAGGTACTGCCTTGTTTTATAAACCAAGAGATATACAGAAGTTAGCAAGGAAACCAGGGTAGTGATTTTAATATGAGCTCCATAAAATCAGACACGACCTCCTCTTTAACTTATCTCATAAACTGATTAAACACAATGACAGGGACTTGCAAAAGAAAGATCTGTGATTTGATATATATATATATATATATATATATATATATATATATATATATATATATATATATATATATATATATATATATATACACATATACATATGTGTCTACTTCAGAAGACTGACAAACCAAAAGACTGAATCCCAAAATACTGAAAACATTTTTATTGCAGGGGGCAAGCGCCAACATATTGTATCATTGGAGTATGAAGAATAATTGTAAAATGTTAAAGTCACTGCTTTCATTGTGGATGATGGACACAGTCGTGCCTCCATATTCTACATCATGGGTTTCAGTGTGGTCTGCCAGCTCTAATACCTCTGGTGCCAAAACTGGTCTCTCGTCCTGCCCCTCTATGGGGGAATGTAAACCTGAAGACATTGCTGGAAAAAGGGATAAGTAAATCTCAGGTGAGACTGAGTAATATATGCACTGATATGAAAAGTGCGGACACTGTGCCCAATACTAACATATGTTGATAGACAAGGAATGCACTATCTTTAATAATGCATCAAAATTAGGGGGCATTACAATTTTAATACACAATGTGTGGTGTATTGTGCACTCTGCTCTTTATGTCCTGGTTTTTACATTGGTAAGACTGAGAGAAGACTCACAGAGAGGGTCTACAAGCATATATATGATATTAAAAAGGATACCAATGCACTCTGTAAGCATGTGCAACAGAACCCTGGATACTATTTAAAATTTGTGATCCTGGAACAGAGGGGGCCCATGAACACTCATCTTTGATAAGTGCGAGCTTTATTGGCAACTTTTTCTGAAGGTACATCTTTGGCTGCTTTTAAATGAACAGTTAACTATTGCATGCTTGCTCGAGTTAAAAGTGTTGTAAAGATAATGTGTTGTTAGTTTTTAATACACTATAAAAACATAATATAAAATATTGATTCATGGTTTATACATTTGACATATTCAGCCTGATGCTTTTATTTATGAATGGGAATTTTTCATGAAGGAATTATCCTTTCCACAAGGCTTGGCAGTCACATGATGGATATCTTAAATGTTATTGGTTAGTATAGTATTTTTAACATGGAAAGTCTTCTACGAAGTTTATCTGATGAAGTTTTTAATTCAAAGATGAAAGCACTCAATTCATTTTACTTTTTGCATTAAAAGATTGTTTTTTTTAAGTGCATTGTGTGCTTTATTCAATATTTCATCTCTGTAGTCCATCCTCTACCCAGTTCAGCATGCCGTTTCTTCCTGGTGTATTTTTGAGCCATTTTGTAATCTTTTGGGCTTAACCTTGGAATTTCAGCAAAGGGGTGAGAAGCATTACCTGGTCCAGGTTCCGTTTGTTGCTGGCGTGCATGAGGAATAAAACAAAGAAAAAAAAAGAAGATGCAAACATACTATCCATCACTGTACTAGCTAAGTGAAGTAAGTGAAGTATCCACTTCTAAACAGGAATACAGTCCTGGTACCAAATGAGGTTTTACAGTAACTTTCTCAAAATAAAATATAATTCTCCGGAACTACTACAAAATACACTTAGCTTGTGATAGTTTTCATTTTATTTTATTTTAATGTGTTTGTTAATTGGATAAGCCTACTGAACAAAATGTCCCTTTTCAGGGATGACCTGAGAATACTACCTGGTTAAGTGACTTTCTTAGATTCACACAGTAGGCACATGGAGGTTAAATGAGTTAAACCGACAACCTTGAATACAGGAAGCTGCTCATTAATAGCTCAAAGCCGCCTTATTCTTGAAATTAGTCTGACAATGCAGAGATCTGAGTCAAACATTCCATCTTCCTAGACTGTCCAGCAAGTCCTTCAGAGAGTTACACTTGACTTTTCTTGATGTAGTTCTATAGATACAGATAATACAGATTTTTTTTTAAATAACAAAATGCTTCTGTAGGCTCCTGTTTGTCCCTGCTGCGTGCTATACTCAGTGTGCTCACCAACTACTTAATACTGCTGCTTCTCTCTTGCTGAGAGTCCTCCCTACACAACAGAGTTCTTATCTTGAATTCCTCAACTAAACTACAAGAATGCAATACCAACTTGGATCATACTCATCAATTTATGTTTGTCATTTCTGTGACAGTAACTGCTTTTGCTGCATTTAATTCTGTTTGAAAGCAGAGATAGAGTATCTGGTGTGCACACTTGCTGGGATGATGTAATTTGGTCACCTCTGCCCCCATCCTACCATCCTACTTTCATTTGTGTAGCCACTTGTAAGGACCGCATACATTTTGAAAGATAAAACCCTGGCCAACCATACATCTTCCTATGAGATTCTCTTGAAACACCTTTCCCATCTCAATTTTAGTAGGATGATATATGGCAAAAACACTACGGAAACACATTTCCACCCCAGCTATAGTAGGGCTAACAATTTACACTTGGATTAAAAAACAAAGCTACTGAAAGATATTAGTTTGTACTGTTCTAATGGTACTGGCCTGTTGTCTGTATCTAAATGATAGTTTCTATTTCCTTACAAATCTGGATATAGTTTTTTACTTGTAGATAGTTTCTTTTCTTTTTGTTTATTGGTCACCAGGTTCTGCCTGCTCCATTCACCCTTGCTGTGCTCGGGCTCATGCTGCTCCCCTACCTTACCCCCGAATCCCAGCACCCCCACTACTCCTACAGTTATACTTACATAATTCCACCACTCTAGATAGGCCCAATCAGAATATCTTCCCAATTACCCTATCCCAAAATCCCCACCCACACCATCCAACAAACAAATTGCCTTCACCCACACTAACTAAATTTGACTACCTACGCACTAGCAACACTACACATTACCTCTATTACACTAAAACCTCCTCAACCATGCACTATCAACTAGCTATGATACTACTAACCACAATAACTTCACTGTTACTAATACTTACACACACATTACACACACAACATTACTTCCACCCTTCACTCCAAACACTTTTTCCTCCTGAGATAGTTTGGCTACCATCTACCAGTCATATCACAATAACTTTGCAAACATTTCCTCCCTTATATTTCTCTATAACTTACACTATTACTCAGCTCCAAAACTCCTAAACACAGACTATAGTAAACCTACCCTCACACCTCTAACACTTACCTACCCAAAAAAAGTAAAGACATAGTTTTCCTATCTAATCATTGCACCAATGTGGTGACATCCACCCTACCCAGGTCCTAATGCTAACCAAAATAACAGAACAGCTGAGATAAATCTGAATATTATGACCCTTAACATTAGTAGCCTATGCAATAAAATACCCCCCTTGCATATTTGGATAGATCAATACAAACCTGATATCCTAGCCTTAACAGAAATGTGGCTAAACCTAACATTAAATACTCTGAGCTGATACCTCCCAAATACCACATAATCAGACTACACAGATACCATAAGAGAGATAGAGATGTATCACTACTCTACCCTGATACCCTTAATAGTATGCCATGTACTAACTACATCCCTACTTTTTCTACGACAGAAATGCTCATATCCTTCCTATGTCAATAATACCAAACAAATCTGCATCATTGTTCTCTACATTCTCCCAGGACAAAATACTCCCATTCTAGAAGACATTCTATCCTGGGCCACCCAAACTATTAAACATGAAATTATTATTTTAGGAGAAATCAACATAGATTGGCAATCTCTTACAAGTGACGCACTTCAGTGTAAGGCCTATCCATAAACAGATTTTTGCCAGAGCCTAGATTTCAAAAGACCTGCTCTCAGTGTAAGTGACTATATTCTGGTGTAATACAGAATAAGTTATTTACACTGACAGCAAGTATTTTGGAATCTGGCCTGTTGTTTTTTGGATTGCAAAAAGAATACAGAATTTTGACAACAATTTCAAACTTAATATAGATGGGAAAGGCTTAAATGTGTAAATATGAGTATGGTATTATATGAGAAATATGAGAAAGTATAGAAATGTGATATTGGTAAATGGCATAAAGTACTGTTTGTGACAACATGGGTGTTGTGGAAAAAAGATGAGACTTTGTTATATAACAAGAAAATAGAAGAGGATGATTTATTCGCTGAAATAAGAAGATGGTTGTTGAAAAATGGTGGGGGGATAGAAGGTGAATATAAAATAAAAAGTAATGAAAGCAACATAACTATTTAGTTAAGTTCCATTGTGTTGATAACTTGTCCTTTTGTCTTGGTAACTTATAAATAACTTTAATTATGAATGTAAAAATGAGTGTGTAAATAATTGAGTTAATTTTTATATGATATAAAATTAATGTAAATGTTAATAAAGTACCCCACCTCTTTTTGATAGGTGACATGGGATCTTTTAGATCACCCTGAGCTACCACCACCTCAAGCAGATGAGATATTGGTTTAATAGCTCACACAATGGATGGCATGCTCAGGAGTTCAGCACACCCTTATACTGCACTGCAGTGCCAGCTATCCATCTACCTGGTGTGGGAATAGAACCCACAACCTTTTCTCCAGAAGTGAGTATGCTATGGGTTGCTCCACTGGCACTGACAATATAGCAGGAAGCAATTGAGCTAATAGACTTTTTATTCAGTGCACAGCAGTTCAAACAGAGCACTGCTAAATCCCTAATACAAAAAGATCAAAGTTAAAGGGTTAAATGTCAAAAACTTGGCAACACATATGGCTGAAGCATAAAATATTGACTATGTCAGTGTGTAAATCATACTGAAACAGTATATGTCAGCAACATAAGTATGTTTCCTTGCAAAATTACAAACCCAACAACATGTGGGTAAAATTTCAGCTTTCCTAGCCTTGGCCAGAGGTAAACTGGCCCAGCTGCAACTCAACAATTACTGTTTTCGATTCATAATCAATGTTAGTTCTGTTTGTATTTGTATGATTATACATTTTTTAGGATTTTCACTCTTCTCTGAGGTTGTGTGAGCTTTGAGTTAGTAAACATAAATAAGATATAAGACAGGTGTGGCAGGCAAATCCATCACATGGTAGGTACAGGGACTCTCTTGCCCTTTGCAGAAATGCTTGTTTTTTTTTTTTCTTTTTAAAGTTGAAGCTTCTTCAAATGATTTGTTTTGTCTTTCTGAAGCTACAACTAGTGTGGACTCATCCAATTGTAGTGAAACCAAGTCTGCCAGTATAGAGGACAGTAATGATATCAAAACTAAATGTGCCTGCAATAGTGATCTAAACACCAAGAACATTTAGTGACCTGAACAAAACATTGACTTAGAAAAGAAACAAAAGATGCTGGCATTCCATTTTTAGATTACATGAAAGAGACAAAAAAGACTATAGGTCTGGATTCATTCATGTCTATAATACGTACACTAAGTGTATATCATTCTGAGTGAACAGACAACACAAGCATAACTCTTACCTTCTTCCTCCTAATTTTAGTTTTCCTGCTGATTTTCTTGCAACTTTAATTACTGAGGGGGATTCATAAAGGTTACCACAATGTGTAGAGTATGCCTACACTTAGTCTAAACTTTCCGAGTGGATAGACAGCAAAAAATGTGGTAGGGATGTTTCTGAATACAGATCATTTACACATAGTGTAGGTGTTTGTAAATCTGGCCTACATGAGTTAGTATAAAGAAACTATCATAGAAAATGTATTGAATGCAACTGAGTTTTACATACATTGACATATTAGCAACAACATTTAGAACACAGACAAAAGAAAACCTTCTTTACAAAAAAGAAAACTACTTTTTGAATATCAGAACAACTTCAGATGAATAATGAAAAATTCATGTCTGAAAATGTGCACAAAGTTACCATCATCACAAAAATATTTAAACTTGTATAGTGTCTTTTATAGATATTTAAGAGAAGATCTTTGCCAGGTACATAAGTTATTTAGAGACTACTACCTCTGAAAATGCTTGGGGTTAACAAAAAGTAGTGGAGACTCATCAGACAGCTAATTGGTTCTCTGAGAGAGCATCTAATACTTGGAACAGACTACCAAATTATATTAAAGCAAGCACTGGTTTAGATATTTTTAAGAACAGCCTGGACACTTGTTATGGGAACAGGTGTTTTGGTATATTGGCAGGCTAGAAGGACATTAATGCCCATGCTAGAAATACTTGTATGCATATAGATGGATGGATATAAAGATGTTTGCATGTATGTATGCATATATGTATGTATCATAGTAAGAGATACAACAGGGAATATCAATAGCATGTTCAATAGCATGTTGACTGCTTGTCTACTATCCCCAAGAATACTATTTGTTTTGGCTACTTTTGCTCTTTCATTTAAAAGCCTAGATCTCCAAAATGATTCAACATTTATTTATGAAACATTCACAGAATGTTGTTATCATAATTATCTATAAAACATCACTGGACTGGGCTACTAACCTCAAAGACAACAAAGGAGCATCTGCATATTGAATTCTAATTAAAATATGTTTAATATTTTTGTGCCTCAACATATACAAAGATTGAGAATATTTTATATAGAAACACTTCTTTTAGGTCAGAAATCACTCCTACATGACAGATTGACAGATTTATGTTTTGGGCACTTTTGTTTATTTTAGTCTGAAAGCTACATGTTTGTTTTTTAGCTGACAGTTTTATAAAAGTTTCACTGGTAATTTAAAAATACCTTTTTGGCCTCCTTAGCTTCATATAAGAATCTTTCTCTACTAATTCAAGATATGCCTATGTAAATTTCCATACAAGACCTCTTGATAATTACAGTTTACAAAAAGTAGGCAAGAGAATCTTAAATATAGGCATGGAAAATATACACATTTTGTTATGACATATACAAATTAAAGGAAGTAATACTTTTCCCTAAAAAAGAACACTTTTGTTATTCTGGCTGCCTAAGAACATGCCAGTGAAATCATTCTGATAGAGATTGAGTCTGTCAGCTTGAAGACATACAAATAATATTTTTTTTTGAAATGAATGGAAAAGCCAAAGCATACAAATGGCTATGTAAGACAGCTGGTGACACCTAGCAATAAAGAAACATTTCTCTGTGCCATACACGGTATTATAGCAAATTTCTTGGAATAGCATATCATGATCTTCAGATAGAAAATGCACTTAGCTTTGTTGCTCCCCCACTAAAGACACACACATATACAGTGTTATCTTCTTGTGATGCTATTTACTGCATATGAGTCAGTCATAAACTGGGGGAGGGGGTTCATAAGTCCAGTAAATAAAAAAAAAATACTCAAGAGAAATAAATATGAGTTTTATTTGTGATCTAATGATAACTCAGTAAAGAAAGTACTGTAAGCTATTACTGTACTCAGCAGACTGAGCAGGCATTCACCACAGAACACACACTAAAAAGTGAATAGAATGTAAAACATTAGACTAGCAGTAAAGTCATATGAAATGTAGCCATACTTTTCTGTCTTCCATGTCTCAGTCACACTTTGAGATTTCATTATAAAACTTTCAGCTACAAAACATCCCTAAGACTGACACTCATACCTTACAGTTTCCAGTGCAATACACCACTGAATTTGACACCACAGATGTAGCCACTTAAAAGCAATGGTACTGTCCCCATAGTTTGTTACAACTGAAAAATATTTATATATATTTATATTTTTCTGGTGAAATATATACGATTCTTACTTAATTTTATAGTTTATGAGTAACTGCATATTTGATTTAACATTTAAAACACAGACTTTAGGTTCAAAGAATAAACCAAATTCCACACCCTACAGCGATTAAGTGATTTTAAAGGTATTTAGTGAATTGCTCTGCTTCTCATTCAGTGGCATTTTTTTCCATAGATTAACCATTGAGCAAGAATTTCATTTTACCCTTAAAAAGGATGATGAAAATTTTCTTTGAAAAAATTGTATGTTTGTTTTACTGTTAGTTGTTAGTACTGTTATTTCTGAGTTATCCATGCAGTTTCCCACAACTCAGGGTTCCAGGGCTTTTCATGGAGGAAGAGCTAATGATTTTGTTATTAAAATAAAGTATTTTTTCATATTCACATTCAGAGTGCTGACTTCTTTGTATTCCTATAGATAGTTAGATAGATATAGATATAGATATAGATATAGATTAGATATAAATATAGATATAGATATAGATATAGATATAGATATAGATATAGTCTGGTATGGGGAGTGCCTGCTGTTAGCACGATTTTGTCTGTCTTCTAGCTGCAATATACAATGAAAGAAGATACTTGCAAAGGGAAAACTGTCTCTGAAGACCCACATCTCTATTGTTCCTGGCAGTCTCTAGTCATATAACTACTTTACTAAATGTTGCAGGGAAAGCATTGTGTGATTACAAGCACTTAGACTGCACAGTTCTCAGAAACCAATCACAGATGCTTAGACTGCATCATAATAGGAACTGTTTTGTTAATATGATCAAGAAAAAACTTTTTTTTTTACATGGGTACAGGATTTCACAGCCGGGGCATATGCTCTAGTGTGGCAACGCCTTTGGCAAAAAATTAAGAATAGCAGAGATGTATGTATTTTGTATAAGTTCTGACTTTTGTATATGCAGAAAATAGTAGAGGATCCAAAGAAAGATCTCTGAGGAACAGAACACTATGTATTGCTGTGGTATCATCCACTCAGATAATATGAGATCCACTCAGTGGAGTCCCTGTCAATGACAGAAAAGTTCAGATTGAGAAATGTGATGTATAAACTCTCTTAAAGGATCACACAATGAATATCTGCAGAGTAAATGCTACTTTAAGGCATAATTTATGCCTCTTTCCATAACCCATGTTGAGATTTAGAAAAATTTTATAATAACTGTGACTTGTGTCTTGCTTTCAGAGCCATGAAAGACAGTCCTCTTTAAGCCGTAGCTAACAAACAAGTCTCATTGGAGAGAGAAAGAGATTCTTAACTCAATGTATTCCCAGTCTGTAGAATAAATTACCACTACAGGTCAAACAAGAACTACTTTGACTACTATTAATGCTAGTCTTGATTAGATGAGATGACAAAAATTTACACCTGGATTGTAAAATACAGTCCTACTCACTCTTGATAGGTAAATGTTTGAAAAGTGAGGAACTGACTGCTAAGTGCATATTTAAATATGTATATGGCTAAACATCATATGGTCCCTGTGAGCCCTTGCCTAGTATTGCTCCTATTTTCCTATGGCTCAGTTATTATTTTCCAATATTCATCTGTTTCTTAACTTCTTAAGTAAACTAATCCTTCATTGGTCATTTTGAATTTGGCCAATAAAACTGAGTATATAAAACAGTTCTTTGTGGTGAGGTGTGGGAGTTTTCCATATGTAAAAGATTAGGAATAAAAATAACTATTCAGAATGTCAGATCCTAGCCACGAATAACTTAGCAAAAATAAATAAAGTCCTCTTTCCAGAGGGAAAAAATAATGTTAAGGGCTTAAACAGATCCCGTCTCTCTCTCTTTATATATATAAAACATGTATATATGTGTGTGTGTATGTATGTATACATAATTACACATGTACAGTTCAATTCAATTGGTCTAAACAGAGTTTATTCATTTGGTCTAAGTAAGGCTTTTATAAACCAATTTGGTGTAACTGCATCTGCTGTAAGTTTGGACTTTATGCATTACACTGATGTTTGTTTTAAAGAGTAATGCATTTTTTGACTATGTACATTTAGCTTTGTGATATGAGTGTAAATGAATGTTCCATTAGACTCACACAACTATAGGCATGCTGAAATGTGGGTGGTTGTTCTTTGCAAGATCTCACACAGTGGGTTATGGGAGTTTGCTGATTTCCCCACTCTTTTGCAATTTTGGAACTGGAGTATGCATAGAGCAAGGCATGTGGGGGCAGATATATGCAAAGAGTTTATGGTAGCCAGTCAAGCAAAATATTTAACAGAGACTAGAGAAAACTGACCAGATCAAAGGAACCAACACAGAATGGGAATAATACTGACTGACTGACTTGCAAAACTCCTTCCCAATAATCCAAAGACTTTACAAACCAAAAACTAACAATTGATTAACCTATGGGATTAAATCTGTTCTGCAACTCAGAGACAAGACATGACATTTTTGTAAACTGCTTTTCACTACCATAAATGGATTATGCTACAACTAGCTGCACAACCTCACCAAGCAAGCAAGCAAGCAATACACTGTCATAAAAGCCACCTGATGAAATCATGCCAAACTATTCTAATAAATGTCACCCAAAATCCACTGAAAAATAGTCAGTCATCTTACCGGATGGAATAACCTTCCCTTCATGAATTCCAGATCCTCTTAACTTTCTGCCTGTGATCTTTTTCATTTAAACAACCCTCCCATCCCTTTCTTTAGCCAATTCCAAACGTCTCTGCTACCTCCACCTCCCTTTCATACATTCTTCTATTCCATTTCAAAACTATCCCATCCAAGGACATCCACCCTCTACTTGAGCAGATTAAACTCAATTGCTGCTTTGGTAAAGACAGTCTTCAGCCATAGTTTATTTATCATTTTAGAGACAACATCATAACTCTATTAAAACACATCTACTTCCAGTTCAGTGAATACTTTGTAGGAATAGCTTAACATTAATACAGAATGCATAACAAGACTAATTGACATGAAGTAAACAGGGAAACAAGCAGATAACTTCCAGTAGGCTTCCCGTCTCCACCAGACGTTTATTAGCATTGCAAATTCCTTGTGACATGCCCTTAACTTTTCCTATATGAAAGGTGAGAAGACAGTACAGCTTCACCTGCTCCATCCCTAGTTGGCACCTTTAGTATTTTAGCCACTAGAAAAACCTGACACAACTAGAGTATAGTCAGGTTTCCAACCTTCTATGCCATGAAACTATACATTGCTCTACCCATCTCTGCAGAAGAGAATGATTTTATATTCTGGATGGTATTAGTTTCAGTTCGTACTAGAGGACAAGTAAAAAAAAAATCCCAAACTATGAAAATGTGGGTCTATATCATATGTTCGAACTTTTAAAAGTTTGAACGTCATATGGTCGACACCATATGATTGAACTTTTAAAAGTTTGAACATTTCAACGGAGATCTCCGTACAGTGCGGAATGGGAAGATTTCCCTTTTCTGCACTGTAGTGCAATCTCGGAGCTGGTATATTTAAAGAGCGGGAGGTGTGGGGATGCAGAGGGGCTTGCCCCCCTGCTTAAAATGTTCAGGTAGGTTTTTTCCGTAGTTTTTTTATTTTTTATTAGATTTTCGAACTTTTAAAAGTTTGATCATATGGTGTCAACCATATGACGTTCGAACTTTTAAAAGTTTAATCATCTAATTCTTCTTCTTCTTCTTCTGGCTGCTCCTGTTAGGGGTTGCCACAGCAGATCAACTGTTTCCATTTCTTCTTGTCCTCTGCATCTTGCTCTGTTACACCAACCACCTGCATGACCTCTCTCACCACATCCATAAACCTTATCTTAGGCCTTCCTCTTTTCCTGTTACCTGGCAGCTTCATCCCTAGCATCTTTTTCCCAATATACTCTGCATCCCTCCTCAGCACATGTCAAAACCAATGTAATCTTGCCTCTCTGGCTTTGTTTCCAAACCTTCCAACCTGGGCTGATCCTCTAATATACTTATTCCTAATCCTGTCCATCCTCGTCACACCTAGTGCAAATCTTAACATCTTCAACTCTGCCATGTCAAGCTCTGACTCTTGCTTTTTTGTCAGTGCCACTGTCTCCAACCCATATAACATAGTTGGTCTCACTACCCGCTTGTAGACCTTCCCTTTCACTCTTACTGGTATTCGTCTGTCACAAATCACTCCTGACACTCTTCTCCACCCACTCCATCCTGCCTGTACTCTCTTCTTCACCTCTCTTCCACACTCACCATTACAATGAATTGTTGATCCCAAATATTTAAACTCATCCACCTTTGCCACCTCTACTCCCTTCATCCTCACCATTCCTCTATCCTCTCTCTCATTCACACATATATATTCTGTCTTAGTCCTGCTGACCTTTATTCCATTTCTCTGTAGAGCATATCTCCACCTCTCCAGTGTCTCCTCCACCTGTTCCCTACTCTCACTACAGATCACAATGTCATCTGCAAACATCATAGTCCACGAGAACTCCTGTCTGATCTCATCTGTCAACCTGTCCATCACCATTGCAAATAAGAAAGGGCTCAGAGCTGATCCTTGATGTAATCCCACCTCCACCTTAAATGCATCCGTCACTCCCACCGCAGATCTCACCACTGTCACACTACCCTCGTACATA
This sequence comes from Protopterus annectens, assembly GCF_019279795.1. Lineage (NCBI taxonomy): Eukaryota > Metazoa > Chordata > Ceratodontiformes > Protopteridae > Protopterus > Protopterus annectens. The sequence continues at coordinate 1,683,404,941 of NC_056741.1, forward strand.
TCCTGTACCACTCTTACATAGTTCTCTGACACTCCCAACTTCCTCATACAATACCACAACTCATCTCTAGGCACCCTGTCATATGCTTTCTCTAAATCGACAAAGACACAATGCAGCTCCTTCTGACCTTCTCTGTACGTCTCCATCAACACTTTTAGAGAAAACATCACATTTGTAGTGCTCTTTCCTGGCATGAAACCATACTGCTGGTCACTAATCATCACCTCCCTTCTTAACCTAGCTTCCACTACTCATTCCCATAACTTCATGCTGTGACTGATCAATTTAATCCCTCTGTAGTTACTACAGCTCTGCACATCACCCTTATTCTTAAAAATCGGTACCAAAACACTTTTTCTCCATTCCTCAGGCATCCTCTCACTTTCCAAGATTTCATTAAACAATTTACTTAAAAACTCCACTGCCATTTCACCTAAACACCTCCATGCTTCCACAGGTATGTCATCTGGACCAACAGCCTTTCCGTTCTTCATCCTCTTCATAGCTATCCTTACTTCCTCCTTGCTAATCCACTGCACTTCATGATTCACTATCCACACATCATCCACCCTTCTCTCCCTCTCATTCTCTTCATTCATCAGCCCCTCAAAGTACTCTTTCCTTCTGCTCAACACACTCACCTCACTTGTGAGTACGTTTCCCTCATTATCCTTTATCACCCTTACCTGCTGCACATCTTTACTAGCTTGGTCCCTCTGTCTAGCCAATTGGTACAGGTCCTTTTCTCCCTCCTTAGTGTCCATCCTTTGTCACCTCTCTCTTTGCCATGCACCTCATCTCCTTATACTCTTGTCTACTTTCTTCATCTCTCTGACAATCCCACTTCTTCTTCACCAACCTCTTTCTCTGTATACTCTCCTGTACTTCTTCATTCCACCACCAGGTCTCCTTGTCCTCCTTCCTCTTTCCAGGTGTCACACCAAGCACCTTTCTAGCCATCTCTCTTACTAGTTCTGCTGTAGTTACCTAGTTATTCGGTAACTCTTCACTGCCACCCAGTGCCTGTCTTAATTCTTCCCTGAACATCACCTTTAATCATCACCAGTTTAATCATCTAATATAGACCCGTAAATACCACTGTGGTTACTGATCCATCCATCCATCCATCCATCCATCCATCCATCCATCCATCCATCCATCCATCCGCAACCCCTTTTCTCATTTTTATGCATGGAGTCATGGTGTCAGTTAAGCATTGACAATCATTTAGAACCAAGGTTCACACACTATGTGGCTAGCCCTACCTCAGCTGTTCTTCCACATCACACACTTACATGCACATGCACACCTATGGCCAATTTACAGTGTCCGTCCACCTACTGCATGACTTTGGAATGTGGGAGGAAACCTAAACACCTGTAGGAAACCCACAGGAACACAAGGACAGCATGCACACTCCACACAGAAGGCTCCCCAGCTGAAAATTAAACTGGAGAACCTTTTGCTGTGAGATGACAATGCTATCTGATCAGTGTGATTAGTGATGCACTTTGGCAACAATCCCCATCCCCAGGTCTGCGGTTCTTATACAGGAAATACTTCAATGCATTTGGTTTACTACTGCTTGTGTGCCCATGCATGGATATGGTAATTAGTTGGCAGAAACCATAAATGTTGAACTTTACCAAAGAATTCTTAGCAAATATTAAAATGTCAGTATAAACTCAGTACAGCTATTGTTCTCAACTTGTGAGAAAGCATCTCCAAACAATATGTCAGCTAGCTGTTGTCTGTTGTGAGTTATAGTATAGCTTTAGCTCTTTAGGCAGTATGTCTGCTAACTCATATTCCCGCTGCAAATCCCTTTTTTGTGGATGACTTGAGTAAAGAATGAGAGTTTGTAAGAAAGAATGTCACTTGCCTGGCCTACTTCATGCTATCCCATAAATGGTATTACATTGTCTGATATCACAGAGTATACATTATAATTGGTATTTCAGTGTAAGTGATGGCACAGCACATACCATCACATAGATAGCACAGGATATCCAATTACTGGTAGTATATTATCACAGATGGCACATAATACCTTCTCTCCATCAGTACAATGTCAAAGATGGCACAGTATACCTCACCAATGGCACACATCTCATCACAGCTAGTACTTTGTCAGAGATGATACAGTGTACCTTATCACTGAAAGTACAACAACAGCAGCATACTGTATCACTGATAATGTACTATCAGAGATGGAAAAGTGTACCACATCACTAGTAGTAGATTTTCAGAGATGGCATAACATTCTTCATTACTCATAGCAGTATGTCAGAGATGATACAGCATGGTTAATCACTGGTAGTAAGTACATTGTCAGAGATTGAACAGCATACCTTACCTCTTGCACTTCATTCTCAGAAATGTCACAACTTACCCCATTACTAGTAATAATTCTCAGAGGTGGAAAAGTATACCCAATCACTCATAGCACATTGTCAAAGATGGCACAGGGTACTGTATCACTGGCAGTACATTGTCAGAGATAACCCAGCATACCTCATCACTTTTAATGTTTTAAGATATCATAAATTCATATTTACATAGATGTATATTAGACTAATGATCACCGGGGCCTTTGTAAGCCTAATAATACAATCCAAATGTATCTTATGAGTTGCTGTGCTTTAGTGGTTATTTTAAGGGGTGAGTCACAGGTGTTCATAGCTTCATAGGAGGTTACTAGGCTAGTGGCCCTAGAGCCTTTATAAGCCTAACCATGCTAATCCTGGGTTGCCTCAATTGTTCTTGGGTAGATAGATGTACCTTAGAGATTAGCACCGACTACCCCTGTCCATGAGGGACATGGGTGCCACCCCTGGGGTGAATTTGTGGTTACCTATCCATTTGTCCAGGTTATGCTTGAATAGGATCATTGAGGAGCTCTGCTTCATATGAATTGGAGGTTTATTCTAGAGAAGTGTCAATCTCTGGGAGACATACCTGTCTCTCCAGCATGTTCTGTTATTGTCACTGGCAAGGTTTAGATCCCTAGAGTGAGTGACTCTAATACTATTTGATTTGCAGATGTGCAGCATTTCCATTAGGTCAAGGTCAGAGACTGTTGTAGGCCAGGCATAAGTCATCTCTCAGTAGCCTATATTATACAGAGTACAGTGATAGGGCATTCAGTCTATCCATGTAGTTCATGGTTTGGAGGCCGTGTATCTTCTTAGTGAAAAACCTCTGTGGTCTGTCCATTTGCTCCAGGTATCTGGTGAGATACATGCAGAAGTGAGCATTGTACTCATTTATTAATGGTCTGATTAGGGTCGAGTAAAGTGTTGTTATAACATCCTTGGACCTGGATGCAATGCCTTTACTTATGAGACACATAATGTATAAGGCTTTCCTTACCACTGTGGAAACCTGGCGGTCAAAGTTGAAATTGCTATCGACCTGTGTTTCCAGATCTCGCACCACTGAGTTTGAACTTAGAGGTGGTGCTCTCAATATAGTAATTAGTGGGGAATTCTGCTTTGCCAAATGAGATAATAATGCACTTTTTGCATTTAGTTTTAGTCTGTGACTTTGGCAGCAATCATTTGTTTGTGTTAGCCCCTCCTGTGATACATTAACATCATTGGAGGACTCAATTATTGCACCTAGTTTACAACCATCAGTGAACTTTGTAAGCCAAAGGCCATATACTTTGGCCTGGACTTCTGAGAAATAGATTCCGAATAGTAAAAGGCCAGTATGGATTCTTATGGTATGTGACTGGTGATGTGTCTACTGGTAGAAGTGAAGTCAAAAACTTTGACAGTATGTGTTCTGTTGGTGAGCCAGTTAGCTACCCATCTAGTGATGTAATGGTTAACACCTAGCTGGGAGTCAGTTAGGGCATTGATTTAATGGCTGCATTTGTTCATCAGAGACATAGGTGTCATTACAGGTCTGAATTTCCAATTTCCCATCCACTAGCTCAGATTGCACTTGAATAGGGGTAGAGAAGGGTTGTTCTTCACATGGATGAGATATCTATTCCAGAGAATGGGGATTCTCTGAGATGCATACATGTCCCTGCAACATGACCTTTTAAGTCACAAGCAAAGTTTGAATTCTTAGATCTAGTAGTTCTAGTACAGTTCATTTCGCACATAATCAAAAAGTCCATCAGCAGGATCCAAAGATAACTTGTGTGCCAGGCATAAATTGCCTCTCAGCAGTCTGTGGGAAATAAATTATAGAGATAGGGCACTGAGGTAATCTACACAGGATATTATGTTTATGCCCTGTATTTTTTGTGAAGAACTTCTGTGGACATTCTAGTTGTTGCATGTGCTTGGTCATGTACATAATGAAGTTATACTTAGTGACAGGTCTGATGATGGCTGAGTACAGTGGCATGAAGACTTCCCTAGACCTAGATGCCATGTCCTTGCTTATCAGTTGAGTGATATAGAATGATTTTCTTACACCCTTAGACACATGTTGGTTAAAAGACAGGTTGCTATCTGAGTCCCCAAATCCCTGACTAATCTAATTTTAGGGATGTTTTATCAGTTAGATAGCTTCTTCTGGGTGTCCAGCTTCCCAAATGATACTATTATTATGCATCTCTTGGCACTGACTTTTATACTGTGGCTTTGCTACCAGTCATTTGTCTGTGTAAGACCTTCCTGTAAGATGGAAGTATCTTGAGGGTTTTGTATGATTGCTGCTTGCAATCATCTGCAAACTTGGTAAACAAGAGACTCATGACTTTGGCCAAGACCTCTGACTATAGGTGCCAAAAAGGAGTGTACTCAGCACAGAGCCCCGGGGGACTCGACTGATGACAAGCATCTTTATGGTGGTGGTGTCTTTGGTCCTAACTTCCTGGGTCCTGTCTGTGAGCCAGATGGCTGTCTAGTGAGTTATATAGGGGTTTATATCTAATTCTGTGAGTTTTATACATTGTTTGAGTGGAGTATTATATCAAAATGCCTTAGCTAGGTCAAGGTAGGCAATATGCAGCGTTTTGCCCAGGTCCATTGCCTTGGCAACCTTCTCAAAGAATTCCACAAGGTTCAGTAGGTATGACCTGCCTTTAACAAAATCAAACTGGGTTGGGTCCAGTGACTGAAGGATTCCTATGACATTATTAATCATGAGACAAGTCAGACTAATGGATAAGTAGTTCCTGTGATCTATTGGTACTCCACTCTTATGCAGAGGGATGACCAATGCAAGTCTTCCATTCACATGGCATGAAACCTCTATGGAGGCTATGGCTGAAAAAATGACACCAGTGTCCCTGATAGGTCATACTTCATGCTATTTATGAGGCATCCTGGGATTTTATAGGGGCCCATCAAAGCTGTATTCTTGGCCTCAGAGAGTGCATCTGTGACCTTCTGATATTTGGAAGAATTATGTTAGATGGTATTTCCTGGAGGGGGGCAGCTGGGGGTGAGGGCTAAAGTTGGAACTGAATTTATCAGCGGGAAGATTTGCTATATCTCCCAATTCCATGAATGTAGGTTATATCCTCACGAATAGTTCATCCAAAAGCAAGTACAGCAAAATAAATCCACCGGAGGTAGTAGAGACTAGAATCTATTTATTACAACACAAAAATGTTAAGCGCTTTCACTAGACAATGCTAGCTTCATCAGAACAATGAAATAAGTTGTAACTCTTCATTTTAAATTAAAATTGGCACCAAAAACGGCCATTCTTAAAGAGATAGATGGTATAAAAAGAAAATGAATTAAAATTGAATATATATATCCAAATACAATAGGTACATGATCTTCATATTTAAAAATTTAAAACTGACACATGAATATATGTTATAATTGATTACATTGTCAGATATTTCAACTGTTCAACAATAACAATGGTTTTATAGAAAAATAGTCGTTGATGCCTGGTGTACTAGTGGCATCCGTCATTACTTGCCAGTATAGTTCCCTATAAGCTAGGTAATTTTTTATATTACCTCCTCTAGGGTCACTTTTAATAATCTCTACAATGGCAAAAGTGAATTTATGTTCAGTACCATTTTCTATTATGTGCCTAGCTAATGCATTTTTCATATCTTTCTTTTTAATACTGTACATGTGTGTGTATATTCTTTTTCTCAATTGTCTCTCGGTCTTCCCTATATAAAATGAGGGACAGACCATACATATAGCAATGTATACTAACATACTTGATTTGCAACTTCCTCTTGATGGATATATTTTGTTTCTATTATAGCTTCTCAGAACTAATGGGCTGCTTTCATTTATACTAGAACATTGATTACAAGTACCACATTTAAAAGTATGTGTGTTAACCTTATAATTCCTATTGTGTCCCTGTTCAAGATATTTCTTAACATTCTTACCCATTTTATTTACAAATCTTGGTTGGTTCCCTAATGCTACTGCTATTTCTTTGTCATTTATTAAAAATCGCCAGTTTTCTGTGATAGTATCTTTGATGATGTGACTGAATGGACCAAATTCAATTATACATGCTCTATGAAAATTACTGGAAGTCTCTTTAATTTTTCCGTATCTGTCCCTCATTTTATATAGGGAAGACCGAGAGACAATTGAGAAAAAGAATATACACACATGTACAGTATTAAAAAGAAAGATATGAAAAATGCATTAGCTAGGCACATAATAGAAAATGGTACTGAACATAAATTCACTTTTGCCATTGTAGAGATTATTAAAAGTGACCCTAGAGGAGGTAATATAAAAAATTACCTAGCTTATAGGGAACTATACTGGCAAGTAATGACGGATGCCACTAGTACACCAGGCATCAACGACTAATTTTCTATAAAACCATTGTTATTGTTGAACAGTTGAAATATCTGACAATGTAATCAATTATAACATATATTCATGTGTCAGTTTTAAATTTTTAAATATGAAGATCATGTACCTATTGTATTTGGATATATATATTCAGTTTTAATTCATTTTCTTTTTATGCCATCTGTCTCTTTAAGAATGGCCGTTTTGGCGCCAATTTTAATTTAAAATGAAGAGTTACAACTTATTTCATTGTTCTGATGAAGCTAGCATTGTCTAGTGAAAGCGCTTAACATTTTTGTGTTGTAATAAATAGATTCTAGTCTCTACTACCTCCGGTGGATTTATTTTGCTGTACTTGCTTTTGGATGAACTATTCGTGAGGATATATCCTACATTTTTTACGTGTTGTTCCACACGATTTCTTGTTCCGTTGTTGCAATATGGATTCATCCTCCAGCTCGATCGGAAACACTTCACCAGCTCATTGTAATGAGATTTCTAGCCTTTGGGCTGAAGTTACATCTCTACGTGGTGAAGTTGCTAAAATTCTCGACCTTTTCAGCAAGATCCCCGGTCTTATGAATTTGCAGTCTGGCTGTTCTGTTGCGACTACTGAAGGTACTGTTTCTCATCCTGACTTTTCTAATAAAAGAACGCCAGTTAAAGTTCTTGATAACACAGCACTAACTGATTTACCGAACACCTCATCTCCTGGAATACCCAATGGGCAGGGACAGAGACAGATGGCCAGTTGTGCTATTGATTTACCTTGTAATACTGTGTCAAATGACAATAACAAAACGGGACTGTCTGACTTTACTTTTGATTTTTCTTTTGGGCGTTTATCAGAGGAAGCGAAGCGGGTTGGAACTAGACCTAAAAATACACAGCCTATTCGGACATATGCGCATGTTTCAGGAGATAACTATATGGCAAAAGGCACTAGTTCTAACATTAAGTCCGATTTAAAACAACATAAACTACAAGACTTTTTGGGTCAAGAATGTAAATTTGACACTACTCATTGGGACAACAAATCGGATGAATGAATTGAATGCACTGGTACCTTAAAGGACATGATATATGCATTTGGGAAGAAATTAAACAGCATTAATGCTGTGAAATTAGACAATGCTTATTTAAATTATTGTTTGTCGATTAACATAGTTCCCATGGGTCTGAGATTTTATAAGTTACCCTTGGGAATTAATATCAATCTTGAAGTAGAAACAGAGTTTAATGCACTTTTTGATAACTTTGGGTTTCAATACATGAAATTATTAATTAAACATAATGATGTTAAGTTATGTAAACTGATGACTGAGGTGGAAAAACTTAATAACTTAATTATTCAAGACTTATCATTCCCACAATGGGAACATTTATTCTACAAACAATTCACTACAGCACAGGTTAGAGCTGGTAATGCATTTGAACGCAAACAGAAGAAATTGAATAGGGACAGAGAGCAGTATAAGAGAAATATGAGCTATAAATGGGCAAACTATAAGTTGGATGGGACTACAAACGCATTTCATAACAAAGAAGCAGAAACCTGTATAGAGAATAATAATGAACAGTTTTTTCACACCCCAGGAGAAATAAATCAAGGGAAATGGAAGAAGGCAGGCAAATGGAAAAAGAAATATTAGTTCACACAGAATGCATTAGTAACACTGAAATAGTTCCGCATACAGATAAAATTGTTACTAATAAAACTGTTAGTGAGTATAGGAGTTTTAAAATATATAATTATAGTAGCATTAAGTTAGAACAGGCACACTTCAGCCTTCTTTCTAAAGGATTTAATTTCATTCCTACCCCCAAATTTCGCCTAGTAGACAATATTTTGGAGTTTAAGAAATACACTAGGAAACTGAATTTAGCCTTAATGTTTGGTAACAATGACAACTATGTCGATTTCAACGGGGCAAGTCAAGATAAATTAAAGAAGAGAAGCTGTTTCATACCTTTGACCAACCCAATTGTACAAACATATGATCAAATTGTCACTAGGGAAATATACCAAGTATATAGACATATTAATAAGTCTAAGGTTAGACATAATCTATCTACAGATGAACAGAGGATTTTAAATGAGTTACAAAATGACCCCAATACACGAATAATGAAACCTGACAAAGGAGGTGGCATAGTTTTATATGACACCTTATCTTATAGTGCCATCATCCATGATATTTTACACAAGTCAGGTAATTATTCTGCAATCTCTCTTAATGAGGTTAACATAGCTTATAGGCGGATTGACATGTACCTTGAGGAATACTTCCTGGAACAAAGGATAACGGAAGATATATACAGATTTATGACTGTTGAACATCCTATATTAGCCACCATTATAGGAGTACCCAAGGTACATAAAAATCAAGATAATCCCCCATTCCGCCCAATTATCTCTGGAAGCAAATCTAAGACTTTCCCTATTGGTGTAGTCATTGACACTTTACTAAAACCTATATATGATGATGTTAAGCACTTAGTCAAAGATTCCTGGGAATTTTTAAAAAATTATCCCATTAATAAGTATCACACTGGCACATATTTTTGTACTATAGATGTCATTGACTTGTTTAGCTCTATACCTACAGAGGAAGGCATTACTGCTTTCACCAACAGTCTGAGAAAGCACACTAAATTGACATGGGACAGGATAATGCTCATAGCAGATCTTATGAGCATAGTTCTTTTTCATGAAGGAGAAATATTCAAGCAAACCAGGGGAGTAGCAATGGGAGCGGCTTGTGCTCCCATTTATGCTAACCTGGTTATGCTTGATTGGGAAGATCTACATATATTAGACAGCACATTTATTAATTCCATCTCATATTACTCTAGATATCTTGATGACATCTATATTTTATGGAATGGAGACAATAATTCTCTTTCAGAGTTTTTTACAAATATTAATTCTAGTAGTGATTTTCTTAAATTCACCTTAGTAGTAAATCAAAGAGGGGTTCCATATTTAGACACGTTGGTATCGGTAGATGAAGGAAGATTAAAGTCCACAGTATATAGGAAGGATACCTTCACTAATTCTTATGTGGACTACAACAGTTTTCATCTCAGAAAAGTAAAAAGCAATATATATAAAGGAAAGTGCATTAGAGCAATTAGAATGTGCTCTAACTATGTTGATATGACTAAAGAAATTAAATATATAACATTTCTATTTCTGGATAGGGGATACGACATAGAATTAATGAATAATGTATCCTCATATGTTATTGGCCAATGGGGAATTAAATATTTACCTCTTTTGGGCACTAACATAAATTTGGAAGATATTGGAAACAACACCAATAATACCACCATTACCGGAAAAATTAAAGAGACTTCCAGTAATTTTCATAGAGCATGTATAATTGAATTTGGTCCATTCAGTCACATCATCAAAGATATTATCACAAAAAAATGGCGATTTTTAATAAATGACAAAGAAATAGCAGTAGCATTAGGGAACCAACCAAGATTTGTAAATAAAATGGGTAAGAATGTTAAGAAATATCTTGAACAGGGACACAATAGGAATTATAAGGTTAACACACATACTTTTAAATGTGGTACTTGTAATCAATGTTCTAGTATAAATGAAAGCAGCCCATTAGTTCTGAGAAACTATAATAGAAACAAAATATATTCATCAAGAGGAAGTTGCAAATCAAGTATGTTAGTATACATTGCTATATGTATGGTCTGTCCCTCATTTTATATAGGGAAGACCGAGAGACAATTGAGAAAAAGAATATACACACACATGTACAGTATTAAAAAGAAAGATATGAAAAATGCATTAGCTAAGCACATAATACAAAATGGTACTGAACATAAATTCACTTTTGCCATTGTAGAGATTATTAAAAGTGACCCTAGAGGAGGTAATATAAAAAATTACCTAGCTTACAGGGAACTATACTGGCAAGTAATGATGGATGCCACTAGTACACCAGGCATCAACGACTATTTTTCTATAAAACCATTGTTATTGTTGAACAGTTGAAATATCTGACAATGTAATCAATTATAACATATATTCATGTGTCAGTTTTAAATATGAAGATCATGTACCTATTGTATTTGGATATATATATTCAATTTTAATTCATTTTCTTTTTATACCATCTATCTCTTTAAGAATGGCCGTTTTTGGTGCCAATTTTAATTTAAAATGAAGAGTTACAACTTATTTCATTGTTCTGATGAAGCTAGCATTGTCTAGTGAAAGCGCTTAACATTTTTGTGTTGTAATAAATAGATTCTAGTCTCTACTACCTCCGGTGGATTTATTTTGCTGTACTTGCTTTTGGATGAACTATTCGTGAGGATATATCCTACATTTTTTACGTGTTGTTCCACACGATTTCTTGTTCCAATTCCATGAATGTGGCTCCATTTACCAACAGTTTAGTACACTGTGGTGCACTGCCTTTCAGGTTTTAGAAAGAAAAATAACTTGCTTACCCAGCACCCTATGCAGTACCATGAACTAGCATCCCACCCACCCCTCAGCTCTTTAAGTAAACAAAGGAAAAACAAGTCAGACTTTTCTACTAGCACACCAACCAGGTGACCTAATACATGACACACTCCTTCTCACTCCTGCCCCAGCCAATCAGTTTCCATTTCTGCATCCTGACCAGCCCTCCTTCTTATCATTTTAGTAAAAGAAAAAAAAAGTATTTATTTTAAACTGTAACAAACACCTTGCTACAAATGTAGCAAATAGTTGCTTCAGTTTGCACCATGTATAGAGCACTACTGCTCTCAAGTTTTAGTTAAAAAAAATCATGTCTCTCTAAACTTTAGGAAACTGCTAGTACAAATGTAGCAACCACTTGCTTCACTTTAATCTTGGTATATGCAGTCAAACTGCTCAGGTTTCACTTAAAAATATATATATTTTTTTATATTCAAACTGTAGAAAAGAGTTCTTGCTGTTTGCACCAAACATGAAGCACTACAACACTCAGGGTTGACAACAAATTGCAACACTGGCTTTTAAAAGTCAGTATGCATTTAAAAAGTGATTAGGATCAACCAATCATACCACCAAAACTTTGCACCTGGGGCAGTTGCACTAATTTCCCTGGCCTAGATACGCTACTGGTTTTGGACATAGCTAAAGAAGGTCTTATGGTTGTCCTTGGCCTGGATTGCTTTCTTTATCTCTACAGTTTATTTGTTTAACTTAATTAGCCCTCTTAATTGTGTATTCAGTTTGATGAGAGAGATTTTATCTTTTTTTGTGTTTTGACTTATTAATTTTAGCTATGACTTTTTTTTTTCTGTTGTACAACCTGTTTAATTCTGGAATGCACCACGGTGGATTGTTTTTTGAGTTAGTTTTGAGCTTTCTTTTGGCAGGCACAACAGCCTCTGCACAGAGCTTCTGTGAATAATTCTACACAGGCTGCTGTTATCAGTTTGCCTTGCACTAGTTTTTAACTGTTACAGAGTTTGCTCAGGTTACATAATTGATTCTTATTTTTAAGGAGATTGCTTTGAGGTCTGACCTTACCAGAGTGAACACTGCACGGGGAAGGTGGGTTGGTGGGGATTTGGGGCATTCTCCCATATTTGTGAGTACCAGGGACACTTTATTTATACCTCTAGTAGGCGTATGCACTAACTGGTCCAGAGTACATGTGTTTACAAAGTCTAGAAATCTCTGTGCCTGCAAATCTGGCGTTGTGTAGGATTCACAGTTTATAAAAGGATAATTAAATTTCCTCATGAGTATGGTAGTTGACTGAATGGTGAGTGTCTCCAGTAGGTCTAAGTTTGAGCTATGGATTTCTTTGGACATAGAGATTGAATTATAGCTTGCTAGGATATAGTGTGGGACTTTGTCTGTGGTAATCCGGACATGGAGGAACTCCAGTGTGCCCTCCTGTTTAACTAACCTAGAGGTATACTTGCAATTAATTTAGATCAAGAGACCTCCACCTTAAGCCCCTGTCTGTGAAGTTGTAGGTCTCAGTGTGTGTAAGGCACTGAAGCTTTACACTGCTGGGGTACTCTCATTGGCTTCAAACCATCTCTCAGCAACTACACAGATATCCACATTCTCCAAGATGAGGTTGGAGGGAGTAGAGCTTCTTGTTTTGACTTCTGATATTGAGCAGTAACATTTTAAGATTTCCTTTGGTAGATTTTGCTATGTTGGAATGTTTGTCAAATTTGGCATTTCCTAAAAATGCCTCTATGAGGAGAGCAATGTTTTCGCCACTATTTGAAAGCTTAGAAAGGACAGATGCAGACCATTACTGGCAAAGCAACATGGTTTGTTAACCCTGTTCTCCCATACTGACAAATATTGTATCCTAGAATGACATCAAAAACTAAGCCAATTATTAAAGTCAGTCATCTTCTGTTCATATTGTGGTGTCATCCTTGGTGAAGGTAGAATGCTGCTCAATGCTAGGCATATACCAGTTTGTGACACATAGTCTGAGAGCTCCATAATGTCTCTCTTCTTATATTCTAGGGAGGTACATTTCAGGTCATTTACACATATGTGGATTATGACTGAACAATACTGGTATTTGTGGTGCATGTATAACTTAGTGGATCCTAGCACTTGATAGGCAACTGACCCTTAGTCTCTCCTTGTTTAGCCAGGTGAGTAGGGGGCATCAGTATGTTGTATAATGGAGTCGCCTATGGCTAGAGTCCTGATAGGGTATTGGAATTGCCTTATGGTAGTTGAGGCTCCACTGGGCATGGCTGTATGAGCAGTGTTAGGTGTTGTTTATTCTCAGTGCTTTCAGCTTTGCTGAGGATAATATTTGCAAGTAGAATGTCTGGCAAGTCTTTGGGGTTTGGGAAGACTGCATTTAATTGCCTCAGCATAAGCATGTGTATGTGTGGTATGCATACTATATGTGGTGGGTGTAGCATGTGTGTTTCTGACAACCAGATTGTTATTATGAGTGCTTGTAAATGAGAGTTTTGCCTCCAGAGACATTGTGTATATACATCTTTCACATACTGTGTTTATTTATTTCTTTGAGGATTAAATGGTTGTCAGTGAACATTAGGCAATTATTACATTGTCTCAATACACCCATATCTACCAAACTGGCTGCAGAGAAATTGGAAAAGTGCATATCTATGATGTTAGGTCCTTTACTGTGTGAACAACAAGGGTATGGTGCACAAGGGGTTAATAGTGGGCTGGCTAAAGGTGCTTTTGGGACTAGAGACTGAACTATATTATACAAAATGCAAGGGGCAGTGATCCTTAGCATACAGACTAGCTCTTCTCTGTTACTCTATGCACAAAGTAGTTTTTCTACAGTTTTAGAGGTGGTTTTATAGGGAACAATTGGTTTCTAGATGTCTGTGTCTGTACAGATCACTACTAATCACTACTGCATGATGACTAGCATGTGCAAATATACAACGTTTATATAGACATTTAAAAACAGGAAACTGGCTTCTACATCCTCTGGCCAATAAAATTCTATACTTACAGCCTTTTTATGTGTTTTCCAACTCAGATTGATCAGTCCACCGCCTATTGTCACTAGATGGACTATTCCAGACCTCTTAATGTAAAAAACACAAAAAGGATTGCTTTAGGGTGTAATGCTACCACAAAAATTAAACAAACAGGACAAGGTGATGTCAACTATTATGAACTTTTAAAATTATGTAAAGTAAAATCAACAAATAAGCAAAAATTAAAGCAGTAGCATTCTAAAACAGTTAACTGAAGTGCAAAATGATAAATTAAATCTTTTAGCTGCTATGGATAGAGCAGTATTAATTCAGGACCCACCCAGAATGTGGCAAGGATACCAAACAGATTGGAGCAGTGCAAAAATGAGCAGAAGATAATTTGTAGTGAAGAAGGTTTACTTAAGAGGAATACTGGCTTGCTGGGTGGGCACTCAGTATCATGGATCTATGGAAATCAATGGGTGGGAAAAGTACTTAAATGGCTTACACAACAGACAAGAGCAATGAAAGAGGGGAGAGATAAACTTTGGAAATCAGAGTACCATAAAGGGCAGAGGCCAGGAAACACAGCCTTTTAAAACCATAACAGGAAAGGAGTGTGAGGGATGAGGAAAACTCAAGCTGCAATAAGCTAGAGAGAGATCAAATCCAAAACAGCCAACATAAGAGTTGTAGTCCATTGACTCTACGCTACAGGTCAATGATCCCAGGTAGCTTAGAATTTCAACACTTTAGCTTCATGTCTCAGTGAGAGGTACAGCAGATACAAAGAACAAGGGAACCAAAATGCACTTTTTATATATTTTCAGAGATGGCACAACATACCTTATTATTGGTAGCATATTGTCAGAGATGGCACAGAACCCCTCATCACTGGCAGTCCATTGTCAGAGATGACACAATGTATCTCATCTCTGGTAGTACATTGTAAGAGACTGTACAACATACCTCAACACAGGTGATATATTGCTAGAGATGGCATAGTATACCTCATCTCTTGTAGCACATTGTTAGACATTCCACAGCACACCACATCACAGGTAATATATTGTTAGAGATGGTACAATATACCACATTTCTGGTAGTATATGACCGGAGAGGGCACAACACTTTTCATCATGGCCACTGTTTTGTCAGAGATGGCACAGTACACTTCCATCTATCTGGTAGTACACTGTCAGCGATGGCACAGCAAACAACATTGCAGGTAATATATTTTCAGGGTATGTCATCACTGGCACTACATTGCCAGAGATGCATAGTGTACCTCTTCACTGGTAGCATATTGTCAATAAAGGCACAGTGTAATGTCATCAGTGATAGTACATTGTCAGAGATGAACAGTGCACCTCTTCACTGATAGCATATTGTCAGAAATAGCACAGTGTACGTCATCACTGCTTGTATATTGTCAACGATGCATAGTGTACCTCTTCACTGGTAGCATATTTTCAGAAATTGCAGTGTATGTCATCACTGGTAGGACATTGTCAGATATGCATAGTAGACCTCTTCACTGGTAGCATATTTTCAGAAATGGTGCAGTGTTTGTCATCACTGGTAGTACATTGTCAGAGATCCATGGTGTACCTCTTCACTGGTAGCATATTTTCAAAAATTGAAGTGTAAGTCATCACAGGTAGTACATTGTCAGAGATGCATAGTGTACCTCTTCAGTTGTAGCATATTGTCAGAAATGGCACAGTGTATGTTATTATTAGTAAAACATTGCCAGAGATGGCACAGCATCTTTCACTGGTAGTATATTGTCCTGTATGTCACAGTGTACCTTTTCAAAGGTACTACATTGTCAAAGATACATAGTGTACTTCTTCATCAGTAGCATATTGTCAGAAATGGCATAGTGTATGTCATCACTGGTAATACCACTTCAATGGTAGTATATTGTCAGAAATGGCACAGTGTTTGTCATCACTCACAGTATATTGCCAGACATGCATAGTATAACTATGAACTATTCACTTGTGGCATGTTGTTGAGGAATGGCACAGTGTATGTCATCACTGGTAGTACATTGTCAGAGATGCATAGTGGGTCTTTTTAGTGGTAGCATATTGTCAGAAATGGCACAGTATATGTTTTCCCTGGTAATACATTATCAGAGATGGCACAGAGTTCTTAGTCATTGTTAGTATATTGTCAGAAATGTCACAATGTATATCACCATACAAATTGTCACTGATGGCACAGCATACTTTACTACTGATAGTACATTATCAGAGATGTCAATGCATATCTCATCAATGGCACTGCAATATCACTATAATTCAGCAGAGCTCATCAGTGGTACAGAGTACCTTATAAATGGTAGATCATTCTCTTAGATGTCACAGCATACTTCATCTCTGGTACAATATCATATATGGCCAGTTTATCTTATAACAGTCAGAAATGACACACTATGTTTTTCTCATAGCTCAGTGTCATAGCTTATCATTCTCATAGATATTACAGTGTACCGCATCACTAATTCTCAAAAAAGGCACTGCATACCTTATTTCTGATGGCACAGTTTTAGAGATGGCAGAACATGCGCTACAGATGATAGTACATTTAGATAGCATAACATTCCTCATCACAGTTTCAACATTGTCAAAGAAGTAACAGTGTACTAAATCACTGATAGCACATTGCCAGAGATAGCACAATGCATCTCATCACTTGGAGTATATCTGCAGATGTGGCACAGCTTAACAGAAAATGAGTGGTGCGTTGTCAGAGCTGACACAGTGATCATCACTAGTAGCACATGGTCATAGATATGTAGTGTACCTTATAACTGGTAGTACATTGTCAAGGATGGCAAAGTATATCCTGTCACTGGTAGTACATTGTCAGAGACTGCACAGGATTTTTCATCACTGGTAGTATTTTTTTAGGGCTGGCACAACAAATCATATCCATCATAGTACATCATCAGTGATGGCACAGTGTACTGATAACACACTGTCAGAAACTGCACATTATGCAACATCACTGATATCACATTGTCAGAGATGGTAATGTATACCTTATTACTGGTAGCACACAGAGATGGCAAAGCATGCCTAATCACTGGTAGCATATTGTCTTGGATGGCACAGTGAATCATATCCATGGTAGCACAACAGAGGTTGCACAATGTACCACATAAATGGCAGTACACTGTCTTGGATGAAACAGTGTGTCAATTACTAATAGTACATTGTCTTGTTACAGATTGCACAGCATACTGTATTATTGGTGCTATATTGTCAGAAAATTGTCAGAGACCTTGTTCCAGAGACTTCCCATACTCTGGAACAGACTACCTATCTATGTCAAACAGAGCTCCTAATTAGCACTCTTCAGGAAAAATCTTGATGATTGGATGGGAAATGGGAAATTCACCCTAGGGATCACTTCTGTGGATCTGCTCAACAGGGGCACAGGAAAACAATTTTCTTGGGTGGCAAAAGCCAGGGTACATTTTTTGGCTAGGCTTATATAGGACAATAGCCTAGTACCTACCTATGAACCTATGAAATTGCACAGTGAACCTCATGTCTGGTTGCACATTTTCTGAGGTGGCCCAGTGTACCTTATCACTGCTAGTTAATTGCTAGAGATGGCACAGTGTACCCGGTCACTGGTATTACTTTGTCAGAGATGGTGCAGCATACCTTTTCACTGATAGCATATTGGCAGATATCACAGTTCACATTCACTGTCAGTACATTGTCAGAGCTGGCACCGTGTATCTCATCATTTATAATACATTGTCAGTGATAACACACACCATATCACTGGTAATACATTTTCAGAAATGGCATAGTATTCCTCAAAACTAGCATTATATTTTCAGAGGTGGAACAGCAAGCTTTGTCAATGGAAGTATATTGTCAGATATATTACTGTACCTCATAACTAGTAGTAACTTCCCAAAGCTCACACAGCATACCATATTACAATAGTTTATTGCCATAGTTGGCACAGCATACCATATCACTGGTATTACTGTGCCAGAGATGGCATAGCATACAATATCACTAGTAGTACTTTGCCAGAGAGGGTACAGCATGCCACATCATTGGTAACAGAGTCTTAAAGAGGGCACAGCATACCATATCACTTGTCATAGATTACCAGAGCTGGCACTACATACCACATCACTGATAGTACATTGCCAGAGATGGTGCAGCATACCACATTATTTGTAACATAGTCTTAAAGATGACACAGCATACCATATCACTGGTAGTACCTTAGCAGAGCTGGTACTGCATACCACATCACTGGTAGTACATTGCCAGAGATGGCACAGCATACCATATCACTGATAGTTCATTGCCAGAAATGGTAAAGCATACCTCATCATTAGTAATAGAGTCTCATAGATGGCACAGCACACCATATCACTGGTAGTACATTGCCAGAGATGGCACAGCATGCCATATCATTGGTAGTACATCACCAGAGATGGTATAGCATACCATATCACTGGTAGTACATTGCCAGAGATGGTACAGCATGCAATATCACTGGTAGTGTATTGCCAGAGATGGTACAGCCCACCATATCACTTGTAGAAAAGTGCCAGAGATGGTACAGCATACCAAGTTACTAGTAGTACATTGCCAGAGATGGTACAACACACCTCATCGTTGGTAACAGAGTCTCAGAGATGGCACAGCCTACCATATTACTGGTAGCATATTGTCTGAAATAGCCCAGAATACCTTGCAGACTGCACAGTGTTTATCATCACTGGTAATATATTGTCAGAGATTGCCAGCATAAATTTCTACTCATACCATATTTGTCTGAGATGGTACAGCATACATTTCCCACTAGTAGTATGTTGTCAGTGATAGCATAGATATACAAAGTAGCAATGAAAATATGTCATTAGGAGAGTAAGTAAGTAGAGGGGTAAACAGATACCACTGCCAATAGGCACAGTGCATTGTGTGGAAGAAAAGGTTAAGCTTATTATGTTAAGTAACATACATAAAGCTTAAGTGCTGAATGTCTGTTTAAAATGGATAATTCTATCCAAGCACTGGTGTACATGCATGATTAGGAGATAAAATGGGAGTGTGGGCATATTAGGTAATTATACTCACTGCATAACAGGTGCAAGAGATGTCTTGAAAGAGGAAGAGATTTGGTTCTTTTCTGAATACTTTAAATGAGGAGTATTATTTAACAGAGGTTGGAAGGAATTCCCAGACTTGTGGCTCTAGAGTGAGGAAGAAGTGTCTGATCAGCTGTAATGTGGGTTTTTGGGAGGATGGTTATGTTGGGGGAAGGGATCTAAGGTTGTAGTCTGAGGTGCCTGAAAATAAATAGCATGAAGGGGAAGGATTAGATGTTGATAAGTTTAAAGAGAAGGGAGTCTAACAAACATATTTTTCTATGAGAGATGGGAAACAAGTGAACTTTGACTAGATGTTTGTAAAGAGAAGAATTATGGCAGTTTGTCAGCACAGTATATTTGTATTTATGATCACATATATTAGATAATTTTATGAGAGGTGCTACAACATTGCAGGACTGCAAGTCTGCTGCCATATATAATTAACTCATTTTGAGGAGAAAGAGTTATGGCTGCATTCCAGGTGTTAATGATTTCAAGGTAGGAATAGGGCTTTACTATGTGTGTGTGTGTGTGCCTTGTTTCTTCTGCTCATGATTCTCATTACAGGATGTGCACTTTGTTTATCCTTCTGTTCATGATTCTAATGGCAGGATATTAAGGATTTGGTGAGGTTTGGAGAGTATCCCCTTTTGGGGCTTGTGGGTATTTGCAGATGACACTGTGCCCATGGATTCCAGGGAGTGTGATAACTGGAATACTCTGGATTGGTTCATAGCTCAGTGTGAAGCAGTTGTTATGAAACTCCACACCTCATAATGCCCTCTGGAAGACTGCTTTATTGTCTGCTGCTGCTGTTTCAGTTTCACCATAAGACTACTCTATTGTCTGCTGCTGAGAGTGGAACAGATATCTCACGTTTTTGGCGTGTTGTACATGTGCAATAATGGAGGCAATGGAGAGAATGACCAGCTGGTGTATGAAGTGTGCAAAACGTGAGATGTGAGTCATACATTGAAAGCTCCTAGTTTCACTATTGTTCTTTTTCTTCACTTATTGTCAGGAGTGAGGAGCATGGATTTCTTCACAGAGTTGTCTGGCTCAATGTGGAGAGGATCATACTTTCCTTTGCAAAGTCACTAGATTCAGTGTAGTAAAGATCATGGAGTCCTCCACTGGGTCACCAGGCTTAGTGTGGTGAGGATAATAGAGTTCTTTATGGGGTTTACAGCCTCTAGTTGGTCAGGATCATGGATTCTTTCAGAGGGTCACCAGGCTAAGCTCATAGGTTCATAGGAGATTACAAGGCTAATGGCTTAAGGACCCTTCTATAACTAATGAAACAGCACTGTAGCGGCAACCAAGTAAATACAAATTGATTTAAAGTGCACTTTTTTAGTTTAAATAATATTTTATTTTGATAAAATACATAGAAGTAAATTGCTTAAATGTAGAAACTGTACTCTAAATATCTAAATAATTGCACTGTGTTAATACTGACAACATTTGTATTATTTATCTCAAAATTTGCTTTGAAAGCTGTTTATTCTTATTATTCAAGAGCCAACAACATCTTTGCAGAAATCAGTTTTGTATTGATCAGTGATATAGTTAAGAAAAGTATTAATTCTAATTTGTAACTCCTGCAGTTTTGACTTTTAATCCTTATAAGGTCATCTAATAAAATGTGTCTTTTATTAACTACTGTATTTCCTATGTCCAGTGTAGTAAGCTCATTTTTAACAGAATTGTGAAGTAAGAAGGGCTGTTAAGAGTCCTATCCCCCAAATATGTCTGTTATATGATCACTGCTCATGTAGTGGCAAATGATCTTGGGGTCTCAAAAGCACACACAAAAAAAAAACTTCTATAACTAATGAAATGGCACTGGAGCGGCAACCAAGTAAATACTAATTGATTTAAAGTGCATAAAGCGCTTTTCGTTTATTTCAATTAAACTTCCTCAGATGCATAAAAAACATTAGATGAAACACTTTTTATAAAACCCCATGTGGTAATGAATTAACCGGTAAGAGTGAATGCTGTGGTAACATTGGCTATGGAACTGTTAACCCTTTTCTATCCCATGCAAAAAATAAAGAACACTGCTGCTTGAACTCAGCATACACACATAAACACAAATCGGTATTCACAACTTGATAATACCTACATTATGTAAAAATTTAAAATAAATACTTGTATGTGCATAAAATATACATGTGTAGACAAACACATGTAATAAATGAAAAATGCTCACAAAAAAGCAAGAGCTAAGCAATCGGCTATTGCACAACCCTATACTGACCTCAGCTAGTGAAAGCTAAGGGAGAAAGATATACTATAAATATAAAATGCACATGATATGCAAAAGTTAAACAAAACAGCTATCAGTCAACCCTATACTGACCTCAGATAGTTAAGCTAAGAGGGGAAGATGCATTATACCAAAAACTGGAGCAAGGGTACTGGTTAAACAGCAAAAAATAGGAAACATATAATCATAACTATAAATAATGTAATTTTTTTATATTATAATCAAAAGTGCAGGAACAACTAGCACCCATGTAGCGTAACCCTATCATCTAACTGAACTTTTTAATTTCAAGATACATTTAATCGAACACAAGTCATTAATCCCAGGGAAATTATAAGCATTAAGGTAGATCTGCCAATAAAGTTCTAGTTCTTCAAATTGTAAAGGGGTGGGGCCACCTCAAATATCTTGTTTGACATGATCTATAATCTTAAACTTAAAATTGTGGTCTGGTGCTGTTAGGATATGCTTGGCTAGTGCATTCCCTATTTTCCCCTTATTAATAGCATATTTATGTTCATAAACACATTCGCGGAGCCTACTACTGGAGTCTTTCCAATATAAAATACTGGGCAAAGCTGGCACTTAGCTAAATAGACCACAAATGTTGAGTTACAGTTATATCTATCTTTTAATCTATAAATATGATCATTGATCTTGAATGTGTTACCCACATCTATAAACCTGCAAAAATTGCAGGACTCACATTTATACATCCCTAGAAATTTTACTGACTGCGTCCTATTTGATTCCAAAAGGTTCTTAATGTTGCAACCTCTCCTATAAATAATTTTAGGGAAGCTGCCAAGTTTGTTAAATAGAACTGGGTCACATCTAAACCATTCCCAATTCTTACAAACCAAGTTCAGTAACAAGTCACTATCTAAACTATAAGTGGTGACTAAACTAAGGGTGAAATCAGGCTGTATAACTGACCTGCTTGTTGGATCATGTACTCTTGATATATCACCTACAGCTACTTGGTTGCAGCTCCAGTGCCATTTCAGTAGTTACAGAAGTTTTTTTGTGTGTGTTTTTGAGACCCCAAGATCATTTGCCACTATATAAGCAGTGATCATATAGCAGGCATATTTTGGGGGTAGGACTCTTAACAGCCCTTCTTACTTCACAATCCTGCTAAAAATGAACTTAATACACTGGACATGGGAAATGCAGTAGTTAATAAAATAAATAATTTATTAGATGACCTTATAAGGGTTAAAAGTCAAAACTGCAAGAGTTACAAATTAGAATTAATACTTTTTCTTTTCTTAACTATATCACTGATCAATACAAAACTGATTTCTACAAAGACTTTGTTGGCTCTTGAATAATAAGAATAAACAGTTTTCGAAGCAAATTTTGAGATAAATAATACAAATGTCATCAGTATTAACACAGTACAATTATTTAGATGTTTAGAGTGCAGTTTCTACATTTAAGCAATTTACTTCCATGTATTTTATCAAAATAAATAATTATTTAAACTAAAAAAAAGCACTTTAAATCAATTTGTATTTACTTGGTTGCCACTCCAGTGCCGTTTCAGCAGTTACAGAAGTTTTTTTTTGTATGTGTTTTTGTGACCTGGCTTAAAGACCCTTACAAGCCTAGCCAATCTAACCTGATTTTACCCAATATATGGCCCCTAGGAGCAAGGGAATGGCATGCATTTGTGCCTGTGCATTAAGTGTCTTACAGACTGCCCCTATCCATAAGGGACATAAGCACTATCCCAGGTGTAAATCTGCAATTCCCCATCCATTGATCAAAACTGCATTTGAAGAGAGCCAGGGAAGAGCTCTGCTTAATGTGAATAGAAAGCTTGTTTCAAAGAAGGTGCAATCTCTGAGATACATAGCTGTCCATCTAGCATGTTTTGTTTGAGTTGCTGATTAGGTTTATATCCCTAGATCAAGTGACCCTTGTGCTGTTTGATTTGTGGATGTGTAGCAGCTCCATCAGGACTGGATTTGTGAGTGTCTTGTAGATCAGGAATAGGTCACCCCTTAACAGTCAGTAGGTGACAGACTAAAGGGTTAGGGATTTTATTCTATCCACACAGTTCATGTTGTTTACACCCTGTATTTTCTTTGTGAGGAACCTCTGAGGTTGCTTCAGCTGCTGTAACTGCTTAGTCAAGTACATGCTAAATGGTGAACTGTACTCAATTACTGGTTTAATGAGGGTTGACTACAGCAAGACTATACTTTCTTTGGACCTGGATGTTATAGTTTTGCTTATAAATTATGCCCCATAAAAGAATTTCCTCACCATTGTGGACACATGGTGGTCAAAGTTCAGGCTACTATATATCTGTATACCTAGATGTCTCATCTCTGAGTCTACTCTAAGGGGTGTGTTATCGATGTTGTAATTTGAAGGGGTATTTGGATTCCCAACTGTTATGATAATGCATTTTTTTACATTTAGTTTTAGGTCATGGTTCTGGTACCAATCATTTGTCTGATCTAGACCTGAAGGATATCTATATCATTAGAGGATTCAGTGATTGCCCCCAACTTGCAGCCATTGGCAAACGTTGTCTTCCAGAGGTCTTCCACATTTGCCTTGACTTCAGAGAAGTATATTCTGAACAAGAGTGGGCCCAGTACTGTGCCCTGTGGTACACCACTAGTAATTGGACTCTTGCTGGATCTGGATTCAACCACTTTAACCACATATCTCCTGTACGTGAGCCAACTGACTATTCATCTGGTGACATAGGGATTTATGCTCAGTTTTGTGAGTTTATTTATAATACCTGAGTGCGTTATTGTGTCAAATGCCTTGGCCAGATCGAGGTAGGTGGTATGTACTGTTTTTACCCTCATCTGTGGTCTTAGCGACTTTCTCAAAGAAATCCACTATATAAATCCATTATTATTTTTTTTTCCATGGCCTTACATATAAGATTAATCCAACTTATGGGTCTGTAATTTTCTGAGTCACTAGATGGTCCCCTTTTATGTACAGGAATTACTGCTTGTTGTCCTCCACTCTAATGGGACAAAGCCAGTCTGGAGGCTGTGGTTAAGTGGAGATTCCAAGAGGCCTGATAAGTCCTGATTTCAGCTGGTATACTGTCAAGCCCCATTAAATCTATTTTTAGCTTTAGAAAGCTCAGTGGTAACCTGTTTTTGATGATAATTGGCATTGGAGTGGTGGAGGGTATTTTCTGAGGGAGAACTGGGGGTGATGGGGAGATAAAATTTGAGCTGCATTTGTTGGCCAGCAAATTTGCTATGTCTTCTAGCTGAGCATAGGTGATGTTATCTACAATTAATTCCATGCATTGTTGGGTGTTGCCCCTAAGATTGCAGACGTAACTGAGAAATGCCTTATGGTTATTCTTAGCTTTGGAGGCCATTCTTACCTCAAAGTTTGCTTTCAGAGACTTGACTAGTATCCTGATTCACTTGTTTAGACTAACAAGGGACTTATTTCTCTGCTGTGCACATTCCCTCTTACTTCCTGACAGGATTTTCTTTCTTTTACTGTACAACCTATTAATACTAGGGGTCCACCAGGGTGGCTTGCTTTTGTGGTTTGGCCTGTTTTTATTTCAGTCTGGTACTGATGTCTTTATGCAGTTGTTTAGAAGGTCATATAAGGCTTTTGTGTACATCTTTGCATAGGCTTCTGTATTTTCTGGATTTCAGGGAGCTTAGAAATTAGCTATGCCATCCCTTAGTTGGTGGTAATTTACCTTAGAGAAGTTCTTAAAGTTTTTGGGGCTAGGTGGGGGACTAATTTTACTTTTATTTCAAGTATTATTTATTTGTGATCTGATCTTACTAGTGAGGACATCACACTTGGGGCAGGGTGCAGCACTCTCTCATATTTGTTAATACTAGATCTAAAATATTTTTTCCCTAGTGTGAGTGCAGACTAGCTGCTCCTTGTCATTTAAATTTACAAAGTCAAGAAATCTTTGGGCCTGCATGTTAGTAGTTGTGTATGGCTCCCAATTAATGAAGGGGTAATTAAGATCACCTATGAGTATGGCATTTAGCTGATGGTGACTGATTCTAGTAACTTCAGGTTTGATGTATGTGTTTCCTGGTTCATGATGGGGTCCTGTAGCTAACAAGAATATGGTAATCACTTTTTTCCATGGTTAGCTGGACATGGAGTAGCTCAAGCATGTCATATTGTCTAAGCAGCCTTGAGGTGTGCTTATCCTTTATGTAGATAGATACACCTCCACCTTTAGTTCTTTCATATTCAGTGGGTGGTCAGAATGTATGAAAGGCATTATAATCATGGACTGATACAGTGCTGTCTGTGGCTTTGAACCATGTTTCAGTAACTACACCGGTATCAGCATTTGACAGGGTGAGGAGAGCTTCCAGGGAGTGCAGTTTCTTGTTGAGGCTTCTAGCACTGAGCAATAATACCTTTAGATTGTCCTGAGTAGCTTTTGTTATGTTGTAAGGTTTGTCTATTCGGCAGTGCCTAAAAAAAGCACTATAGGGATGGATGATGTTTTGGCCAAATCGAAATGCCTAGAGGTGACAGGTGAAGACCATCCCTGACAAAACAGGACGGCCTATCAGCCATGTCCACTCACGCTGACAAGTACTGGACCCCTTTGGAATGACACCATTAGCTAAGACAATTGTTAATGTCGATCATTTTCAGATGGTATTGTGGCATCATCCTGGGAGATGGTAGAATACTGCTCAATGTTAGGCTCATACTAGCCTGTGACACATATTCTGAGAGCTCAATTATGTCTGTATTCATATAGTTCAAAGAGGTATGTCTCAGGTCATTTATGCCCATGTGAACTATGACTGAGTCATACTGATACTTAGGGGTAAGTTACCTGAGTCCTTGTGTGATCTGGTGAATCCTGGCCCCTGACAGACAACTAACTGTAACCTTACTCTTATTCAGCCTGGTAAGACGAACATCAGTGTGTCTCACAATGGAGTCTCCTATGACCAGAATATTGGGTCGTGGAGTGTTTTGCCTTATGGGCTTAGTAGTTGAGGCACAATGAGATGTGGCTTTATGTGCTGTGATGGAAATTGTCTTGTTTGTATACATCCAGAGTTTCTGAGGACTGCACCTGAGAGGTCTTTGAATTCTGGCTAAGTTACATGTGAGCATCTCCTCATATGTGGGTCTATGTATGTGGTCCATTGTGGGTGTGGTGAGTGATGTATGTGAGTCACTGATGATCTGTTTGTTTTGTGTGTCCATATGTCAGAGTCTAGCCTTTAATGTCAATGTGTGACTACATCTCTCACATACTGTATTTGTCTGTTCAAGAATTAAGTGGTTGTCAGAGTACAGAATGTAATTGTTACATTGCCTCATGATACCCATGTCCACCGAGCTGAATGCAGAGATAGCAGGAAAGTGCCTATCCATGATTGCAGGTCCTAACGTGTACTCGAAAGAGAGGAATAGAGGGTGTTTGTAATTGGATGAGGGAAGGGTGCTTACATGGTGTAATCTGCAGCTAACCTAACCAGCGATGCCGCCAATGCCAAATCAGGTGCTCTCTGAGCAGCAATAGCCCTGGCTGCTGTAATAAGGTAACTAGCACAGTAAACCTTCACAGTATAATGAAAATAAGCAATGCTTCCAGATTTTTGCATCTGTACAGGGCACTGGCACAACAAAAAGCTCTGTCCAAATGTGACGAATTTATAACAAAACTGGAAATACAGAAAACTGACTGAGCCCTCTGGGCAATATGATGTCTACACTTAGAGCCCTTTTGTACAGTGACTACACTTAGAACCTTTTTGTGTGCTTCCCAGCTCAGACAGACCAGGTAAACACCTACTGCCACTCGATGAATAATCCCAGGCCTCCTAATTTAAAAGCACAGTAAGTGTGGTGGAAATCAAAGATTTCTTGTCAGAGTCACCAGGTTGTGAGGGCTGAGGGGTGAGAATCATAGAGGATCCTAAACAGAGGTTTTGCTTCTCCATAGTAAGAGAGTCAGTTGATGCTGCTGGATATATAGAAAAGATAGCTAAATAGGTATATTTTGGAAGAGATTAAACAGTCATTGCTGAATGGGAGAAGCCTCATGGCAGACCCAGGAAGCAGGTTGAACTGAATATTATTAAGTTTGCACATGTGCATTAGCCGAGCCCTTAGCATAGCTTTTATATATGCACCTGCCAGGATATCAGCATAGCATTTGCATATGTACTGGCAAGGCCCTCAGCATAACTTCTATATATGTGCCAGTATGGCCCTTTAGCATAGCTTCTACATATACACATGCAGGGCCCCCATGTATACACCAGCCAGGCCCTCAACATAGCTTCTACATAAGCACCTTCTTTATAGCTCTTAGAGTGTTGTAAAGTGCTATGTATCTTATTCAAAAACAGCACCATGGGGGGGGGGGGCAGCACAATGATGGTAAATTTCATGGTAGCTATTATGTGAATTTGAGTGTCAAGTATTGTTAAAGGGTTGACAACATCTAACAAGGACTTTTTAGGAGCATATGATGGCAATTTGAAAAATCATTCAGTTATGTCACCAAATAAATAAGAGGGCACCATAAATTAAGAGACATGTTAGAGGGAACACAAGATGCTTGTGACTTCACAGGATAACCATAACAGAGGGAGATTATATAATTCATAACTTCAGATAACAATTTAAAAGAAAACAGATTGCTAGAAATATTACACCTGTACAAGGTAGGCTGATTTTCTTTTCCTTCTGTATTGGGTAAGAGAACCCCCAATAAGTGAGAGCAGCTATTCTCATTTGATTAGAGTAAGTACTTAGAGGTAAGCCAGTGTAGACGTCACAGCTCTCCAGTATTGTATTGTGGGATTCATGGACCTGCAATGTGTAACTTGCATACAACTAGCAGAAGCAGAAGACAGTTTATGGCCGCAGAACCCAGGACCAGTATTTTGTTGGTTATCATTATCATGTAAGCAGCTTAGATTTAATTTGCAGTGTGGGACAATGCATGGGGCACCAATGATTCTGTTTATTAAGTAGTGTCCCTGACCACTTCCCAACATGGTGTATTTGGTTATTTTATTTTATTGGCATTTGATTATTGGGAAAGTCCAATTGGGTAGAAGCCCATTTTCAGCAAAGACCCGGGGGGGGGGGGGTTCCACATTATTACAAAACATTTTCAGAACATTAATTTTACAATCTTCAAAAATAAAACAAAAACATTTGCAGTTTAAATAAATATAACAAGTTAGACATAATATAAAAACATTGGTTAAAAATCAGTACAATATATATGACATTCAGTTAATATTTAAACAAATTTTAGACAGTTTGTAGAGAAATTAAAAGTAAATTACTCTAATGCAAATAGGAATTGCTATATGAAGTGAAGGAAAACAAGCTTTTAGTATATTGAGAGAGAAAGGCAGGGAAGAGAATTAGCAGTTAGGAAGTAAGTGATGAAGGGAAAGTAAGGGGGTATATGGAATGAAATACTTGTACATGTTTAGGAATATAGTTTATCCTGGTTTTGAGCAAGAACAGAGCCAGAATTTAGCTAGAAAGTCTTTCAGGGTGATTTTTAAAGATGGGAGGAGGTTAAAGACATGATAGATACAGGTAAGGAGTTCCAGGCCTTAGCAAACTTGTACAAGTACCGACAATGTCCAGCAGATTTGCTAGGTTTGTAGACAGGTAGGAGTTTTTGATCACTGGATAGCAGTGACCAGCTGGGAACATAGTTGTGTAGAACGTTTTTTGGTGCTGGACAGGCAGATGGATGCTGGATAATTTTATAGGTGGAAAAAGTTGTATATATGTTAGTTGATGTGGCAGTTCTAACCAATTTAGGCTTTTCAGTGCTATACAGTGGTGTGTTCTCAAAGGGGTATGTGCTGCAAATTTAGCAACTTTGTTATAGCATTATTCAGGTTTTAATTTTTGTGAAGCCTGGAGGTTAGTAAGGATGAGAGTGCCATAAAAAAAGAGTGGGGAGGCGATAAGTAGTGGCAAGTGTAGTTTTAGTTGAGTCAATGAGAAAGTTTTTGGCTCTGTAAAGCATCCCTTGTTTATGATGACTTTTTCTTATGAATTTTGTATATGCAGGTATGCAGGTTGAATGTAAGATTATCACCCACTATTACCCCTAATAATTTGTTATGAGAAGTGACATCAATGGTTGTATTATCAAGATAGAGGACTTTAAATTTTGTATTTTCCTAAGAGAGAGATTTGGGGTAAAAAGTAGTAGCTTTGCCATTTTTGGCTTGAGAATGAGTTGTGAGATATGACACCATGTTTCAGTGGCTGTTAAAGCTTCCTGAGTAATTTTTTGGAAGTGTATCATGTTGTCAAATGTGCAAATGAGAGTGGAATCATCTGCATATTGTATTAATGTTGCCTGTTGTCTGTAAGTATAGTGATTGTTGATGAAAATGTTAAAGAAGAAGCTACCAAGGATGGAGCCTTGTGGTACACCTGTGGTGACTTGGAGGTAAGAAGAGAGCATGGAGTGCCAATTTACTGACTGGTACATATCAGATAGGTAGCTTTTGAACCACAGAAGGGTAGGGTGAGAGAGAGACCTAGTGAGGACATTTGAAGTAGAAGTTTGCTGTGACAAACTGTATTGAAGGGTTTAGACAAGCCTAGAAATAAGGAAGAGACTAGTTTCCCATTATTTCTAGCTTAACTGACAGTATCTATATAGGTTAGAAGGGCAGTGGTAGCACTATGGGAAGGATGGAAGCCATGTTGTGTAGGGGATAGGAGTTCTTCCTGCAGGAGATAGTCTAGCAATTGCTTTTTTAATGCATTTTCAAGTATTTTGGTGACGGAAAATAAGATTGCTACAGGTTTAAAGTTATTAGTGTCTGTTGAATTTCCTCCTTTGTTTAGAGGGATAATGTGTGACCTTTTCCAGAGAGAGGGAACATGGGATTTCTGTACTGACCTGTTTATAAGTATTGAGGCAAGATAGGCAATGTTACTGGCTACTGTTTTTAGTGTTTCTGGCAGCCATCTTCTGCTGGTAGTGAGAGTAACAGGGTTGCCTGCCCTTCTTTAGCGCAAGTGATTGGTTGAAAGAGCAGGGGCTAGCAGGATTGGGTAGTAATTCGAGCTTCTAGATTCCTCCATCATTTCTGGTATTTATACCCTGTGTTTGCAGTATGTTGAGCTTGTTTGCTTGTGGCACACTGCTGCTGCACTGTTTTAACCCACTGAAAGGTATCTCAGTTGCATTTTCCCTTACCAGCACTCCTCTGCAACTGATGCCTGCCCTTGCAACTACTGTGATTTTATCCAGCTCTACTCACACCTATAGGTACTCTATTCTGATAGTACGCACTCTACACATCCTTTACCTCTCTTGCACAGATTCTGCCAACCATGGATGGACAATTTCCTGTGGTTTCTCCTGCTAGTCTTGTTGATATTGGCATCCTGAGACAGTGTAGCAACTGCCTCATGTACACAGACAACATTCTTCTTCTACCACCTAAGAACACAATATGTGAGAGATGCAATTACATTAAGTACCTAGAATCCTTGCTGTCTCAATCACAAGTCAGTATATCTGGCACTGAGAAGGTTGTCTGCACAAACACCACAAGCACCACGCCTCTAACACCACTCACACCTGTACAGTACATTCCTACATATGTGAGGTTCTCAACAAAAACATACCTAAACAAAAGAGACCTCTGAGGCAAAAGCTCACACACACACACATACATCACAACCCACTGCATCAAGGACCACACATAATACACATGCCTGTGTCTCACAGCCTCTAAGGCCCAGCCACAAACCCAAAATACTAGTCATAGGACACTCTATCGTGAAACACATAAATGTGCCCCTCACTGGGCTAGACAAGGGGAAAGTCATGGTAAGTTGCTTGTCAGATGCTAAATCCACCATATCACTCACGCACTCAAGCCTCTCAACAACAGGTACTGTTATGACTCTGTCATAGCCAATGTTGGCATGAATGACTTGAGACATACCTCTCTGGACTATATGAAGAGAGACATGATTGAGCTCACTAAATATGTGTCCCAGGCAGGTATGTCCCTAGCCTTAAGCAGCATCCTACTGCCACCGAGAATGATGCCTCAGTACAAACAGAAAATTATTGACTTTAACAGTTGGCTTAGTGTTACAATACCTATTCATTCAAAATCCACTTAAAAAATAAAAAGAAGATAATAATAGCATTATGGACTACAATACATATAAATATATCCTATATAAAATGAACAACTAGATCCATCTAATAAATAATTAGGTTATCTCTCCCAGGATTTTAATTTTAATACTGGGGCTATACTGACATAATCATTAAGCCCCGGGTATCTGTATGCTTCTAATCGTAGTTGCCATTTCAATTCCTGCTGTTCTAAAACTGCAGTCCATGGGCCACCCCTCACATCTTTGTCCACTTTTTCCAATATACTAAATTTAAAACTATGCTCAGGGTATTCATCTAGATGCCTAAAGAGAGCATTTGTGATTTTTTTTCTCATCATACATATGCTCATATATTCGGTTACGTAGTTTTTGTTCTGTTTTTCCAATGTAAAATCCTTCACATATTTGGCATTTAGTCCCATATATAACTCCCATTGTTTCACAGTTAAATCGCCCTTGTACATAAAAATTATTACCCGTTAAATTAACAACATTCCCTTCTAATATATATCTACAGTAATTGCATCTACCACACTTAGACATCCTACAATTCATAATGTTTATACTTTTTCTTTTTCATTTCTAACATGTTTTTGATGTTACACCCTTTCCTATATATAATTAGTGGGTGCATTACCGAGATCATCAATCATGCTTATATTTTCATAAAACACTTTCCAATTTTTATTCATAATACATCTGATGTCAAAGCTTGCTTCATTAAAAGTAGTGATGAAGTTCTTAATATAATTCCTGTTTATAAAGACACACAGCAACTCAGCAACAGAAAGAGAAGTATAAAGCAAGCTGGTCACACCAGGTACTGATCGTATTTCCAGTTTAATCAAAATGATTTTGTCTTACTTACTTTGTTTGGTGCTTCCTGGTATTGTGACTTTTCTGCTGATTTCGAATCCGTTCTGACCTTCTCAGTTGTGGAAAATCCTGTTGATAGTTTTGATTGGCAGGTGAAAAATCATCTTCTTGCCAATAGGTGTCATCAGAGACCTGGTTTTCATCAAGGTTACCATGGTTTCCTTGCCCAGACTCTTCCATGTTGATTTGCTGGTTGACATCTTTTTTATTCCATGATTGGGGTTTGGGGGGTGGTGGATTAGCTTTTCCAGCTTCATAATCCCTTCTGTCATGTTCATATTTTTTTATTTATAGCCCTTGGACTTCATAATACTCTATTCTATGCTGCAAAAGATGGCTGTGTTCAGTTTTAAAGTTCAGTCAGACAGTTTAAAGAACCAAACAAAGGGATTTTTTCAGGGCAATGGGACTACATAGTATCAGGGTAATACACCCCCATATAGTGCGAGGAGAACATAATAAGCCTCAATAAGGAGAATGGACAATCAGACAATTTGGGTAACCAAGAAAGTTTTTCAGCCCAAAGCCTGATAATTGTATATAATGAGGAGATGGACTTTAAGTTGGTTAACTACACCGGACTTGTAATCAAGACTGGTATGGTGATTTTTTTCACTAAAAGTATGAATTTTGTGCCTGAAAGTGGTGTTAATTTAACTAATGTCTTGAAAGATTTAAAAATATATGTACGGAAGTTGAATTTCCATCTTATGTTCAGTCAGGACAATAATGTGTTGGAACCACTTAGAATTAATAGCTTCTATAACCCTCCTTTGCACTCTGTTTTAAATATGTTTGAAAAAATGTGTGAAATAGATTTATGTGCTATGTATGGGGACAACAAAAGGAGGGGAAAATACCAACAAATGGAAGGGGAGGACATCATGGAATATAGACATCAAAATGAACTTCAGGTCATGAAGTCGGATAAGGGGGGGCATTGTAGTTATGAGAAAACAAACATATGAAGATGGCATAGGAGAAATTCTTAATGGAGAAACTTATGAAAGTATTAGTAAATTTGAATTAAATAGAGCATATAGGAAAAGCTGAAGAAGAGCATAGTTTAATTTTGTTTAAGAGGAGTTTTATATAGGATGTGGGCACAGATTTGAAGGTGGAAGTGGATGTGGTGATATGTGGCTGTTGAGCAGGGTTGGGATTAAATATTGAGAAATTCTTGGTTAAAAATGCTATACTATCTATAAAAAGAGTTGAACTGTATTGCAGTTTCAAGTCATGAGTTATCAGGAGAGGGGTTTGTGTTGAATTTTTGGACAGGATGTAAGATTTCTTTAATGGATGTCGAACATTTTTATGGTAGTGTTTAGTATTATTCTGAAAGTTATTATAGTATAGTTTTTGTATTCATTTATTTGCTTTTTGATACAGTTGTGAAGCATTCTAAAGTTTTCAAGATATTAAGGTGTTTTATAATTTCCCATTCTTTCCATGCTTTTTCTCTGTCCTGCATTAGCATTCTACTCTTTTTGGATAACCAAATTAAATTACTTGTTTTCAGTCTCTTCCTTTTAGGAAGTGTAAGGCTATTTAGGATATTTAGAAAAGTTAGACTGAATTCAATTACAGCATCGTCTAAGTGGAGGATTTTTAGGAAATTCCTGCTAACAGATAATAGCGTAGTAATGAACATTTCTGGGTTAAACTTGGAAAGGTTACTTGTTTTATAAATCTGCTGTTTAATTGAATGTATGAGATGTCTAGATGTCTAGTCATATAGACTGAGAGATGATCACTGAGAAAGTCTGACATAATACCTGTGGTGGAGTATTTGCTAGAGTCTGAAACTAGGATCCAGTCTAATAGAGAGTTTGATGTCTTGCTATAATGAGCGGGGCTATTAGTTGTATGAAACCATATATGTTCATGCTAGATGTAGGGGAGTTAGAGTTTATGTCCAACCAATTAATGTTTTTATGGAAATGTTATGGTTATCCTATGTAGGATATCTTCCAGTATAGCTTTATTGTCACCAGAAGGGATGTTAAAGGCATTAATACATTTTTGTTTATAACTGTTTATTTTGAGGAAAGCAATAAGAAGCTCTGCTGAATTGAAGTTTGGTTTTGGTTTGCTGTAAGGGAAAATGTGGTAGGTATTGGGAAATATTAAAGCAATACCACTACCTTTCCTCTTTATACAGACATTATGGATGATATTACAGCCAGGAGGTATAACTTCTGAGTATTTTATGTTGGATTTAAGCCAAGTTTCAGTTACAGAGAGAACATCAAGCTTATGATGGGCAATCCAGGCATTTAGTTCAGCACTTTTATTTCTTATACTTCTAACATTTATTGCAGCAAAAATTAGATTACCAGGGTTGGGGACTGGCTGTTGTTGGCTTACAGAAGTATGTGGGAGGCAATTATATTTGTGTTCACTTTGATGGGTGGGGCCAGGATTAGAGTGTATGTCTCCTCCTAGAAGGATTTTAATATATTGGGAGAATTATGCATACTTGTTTTTTGGAGAGGATTATTGCACTTAATTTTGTTTTGGTTTGAGCTGAAGTGCAATTAATTAGTCTATATTTAGAATAAAGGTGAGGGGCAATATTAAATAGGTTTGGTGCAATGCGTGAAAAGTGTAAACAGGAAGTACAGATAGGTGGCTGAGAGAGAGCTGGAGAGAGATGTTGCAATATATTATTGAGTCATGGCAAGATGAAGGATAACACAGTAGGAGGAGAACAGCAGAGGATAAGCTGAAGAGTAGCATAATTAAGCACAGGGATCTGTATTTTATAGATGTCGGGTAGTGGGGAAGTAGCAATGAAGAAGGAAACAAGAAGTTGCAGGACAGTAGGAGATTCACTGATGGTGGATTCTGAAAGCAGGAAGAGGATAAGTAAGAAGAGAAGCATTTTCTATAAAAGAAGCAAGTTAGGTTGTCCTAGTATCATCTCTGGAATGTAAGGAATAGATGGCAATTAAAGGCTAGATTATAATAATGTAGTTAAAATAAGTAGAAATGAGGGTCTATTTGGGAAAACAATGTGGAACAGATCGGCACTATTAGAGAGAGTTGTAATTATAAATGGATATAGTGCAAAGCAGTATGAGTGGAAGAAAGGTAGCTGATAATGGGGCTAAAAATTCAACAGATAGGGGTAAGTAGGAAACAAAAAAACAGAAGTGTATGTATAGAAGTAGTAAGGTCATTTGGGGAGGGTTTTCAAATAAGAGTCACGTGTGAAATCTGTATGTAGGAAATATAATATTAGAGTAAGTGGCAGTGGATGTGAATTGGGGGTAGGTGAGTGAAGTAAAGTCAAGCATAGTGAGGCTGAGCAGAGCACACTTCCCATCCTCAGGTCAATTTATAACAAAGAGCAAGTTTATATCCCAAACAAAGCAATTAACAAAGAGGTGCAATTAAAACAGGTTGTCATTTCCTCAGATTAAATAACTGGCAGATGCAATATATATTCTACTGGTCAAGCAAAAGAGGACAGTGGCCAATTAGTAAGAGGTCCTTAGAGTACACAGACTATTTTACAGAGACTTTCAGTCACAGAACAGGCATGTATTTAACTGATTAAAGTTAATAATCAGCAAGGTTCTTTATGATACATATATTTACATTAAACATTGACAAAATCCTCAGTAAACTTGTAGATGTAGGGCCTTGCAGCAGAGCTCCTGCAATATCTGAGTCAGATGTAGTGACTGCAGGCTATTAAACAATGACAAACTTCTCATTAAACTTGTAGGTGTAGAGTCTTGTGGCAGAGCTCCTGCAGTATTGGGGTCAGATGTAGTGACCACAGGCTATTAAACAATGACAAAATTCTCAGTAAGCTTGTAGGTGTAGGGCCTTGTGACTGAGCTCCTGCAATATCAGTGTCAGATGCAGTGACTGCATGCTGTTCTCTATGAAGGTAGATAGTGACAGACTAATGCCTAATACACGGATTTAATGATTTTGCTGACATTTTGCAAAGGCAGCCTGTACCTTCATCTATGTAATGCATCATTGATTCTGATTTAAGGTGCCCCCCCATATGTCTCAACTGTCCAGATTTTCACAGAATGTCCAAATTTTTGCCTCATATTTTTTGGTCTGTAGTAGTCAAATGAGCTAATCAAACCCTGTACCATAAGAATTAGAGTTCAGAGCCTTAACCCTCTGTGCCAACTACCACAGTGCCAGTGAAAGCAATATCAGCTGTAACAGAAGTTAAAAGTGACCAAAAATGACAAAATGTAAGATGATTTCTTTACAAGATCACACTAATCTGTCTCATTTTGCACTCATGGTACACCTTTTCTTAGTGTTAAGGAAAGAATCATTATATATCACTGGTTATGGTCTTCAACTTCAGACTGAAGACACGAGTTTAATTTCTCTCAGAACCCAATTCCTGGGCATATCACAATGAGCTACAGGTGTGTCACTCAATGATGACCCTATGGACTCATAAATTTTCACTGATGAGCATGCTCAGAATATTAAAAGTTGCATTGTCATAAAATATGAGTCTGTGTACATAACACAAATTATTTTGGTGGTACTTCCTTACCCAAAGCACTGACAGTACATTACAGGCACATATGCAGCAGGGAACAAAGTATACTTAATTGTTTACTGTCTGAATGTGCTCTGACTACTTCGGGACATAATAGTAAAAGTAAACTATTTGGAAAAAGAATGTGTCAGCATAAACTAATTTACTTAATGATAAAATGTGTACATTTGAATAGCCATTGTTGTTTGTCAATAAAAAGATATTGGTATCTCTTTAGCTGTTAGAGACAGTTGATGTTAAACAAGTCTTAAATCAGCAACAAACAAAAGGAGAACCTGGGAAGGAAAAGAAAGCCAACAGTCACATGGGATTGTTAGTGAAAATAATGGGCCTGCAATGCTAATCTTAGAAAACAATGTCTTTCCTGCATCAGTTATATGTTTAAAATATATTTATTTTATGTTTTATAACTGAGTGGACTGGTGTGGTTGACCATTTTCAATCACATTTCAGGCAAGTCATACATTTATGAGTGGGAGTAAAACATCATGAAATAATTACAAAGCAAAAGAGGAAATGTTAATTTTTACAAAGACTGGGAAAAAAAATTAATTTCAATAAATTACTTATCCTCAGCCACAACCGTTGTTCTGAATTTCTTTGTTTAATTGCAAAGATGATTAAGTTGAAATTATTTTATCAAAATATTATAAATTATCATCAAGCATGATGAGACCTAATGAGCTAAGATGTCAGTGTCTGTAAGTTTTATATCATTGGAAACAACCATACTATGTAAAATTGCATATGGAAAATAAAACATGAATTCTTACCTTAAGATAAGGAAGTATTATATCCAGTCTAAAATCAGTATGCAGAAATATTCATTATAAATAATGATGAAATGTTATTTAATAAAAAAAATAATAATTTAGTTATTTAAACCCAGGTCACCACCATCCAGTGTTCAGAAGACAGAATTAAGAAAACACGGAAATTGCAGGATATGTGCAGTACTCTAAAAGAATATCTTTGCTTGGTCAGCAGGAAACTGAATAAGCAATAGAGAAACCACAGTGTAGGAAGTGTGCGCACAGTAACAGTTCTGTCTTGTTCTTTCTCACTTCCCCTTTCATTTCCTTTAGTATCTCTGTCACTGTGTGTTTCTGTACCTATGCCTGGCACTTTGCAGCAGCATTAGCCTTAAATGAGGTTTTCAATGGGACAGAGACCACTCCTGAAATGACCAAGAACTGAAGACAGCAACTATGATATCCTTGCACAAGGGAAGGGGGATGAGCAGGAAAAGTTCAGGGAACTGCAGACATGTTAGACTAACAGTACTGGTAATGAAAACCAGTGAAACTTGTGAGGGGGAAAAACTAGCTGCATTCCTAAAAGACAATAATCATCAGGACAACAACCTAGATGGGCCAGACAAATCTGCACAACATAACAAATCCAGTTTTGTGACTGAATTACAAGGAAGCTTAACAGCCTGTATGTGTAGTCTACCTGGAGTTCATCAAGGTTTTTGTGTTATTATTACACAGGCAGCTGCTAGGAGAAATAGAGAATTTGTATTATTTGTGATTAGATAGTGGTACACAGAGAGCTGTGATGAGAGTGACAAACTTAGGAATTAAGGAAATAAGTAGAGGACAACCATAAGGATATGTCATGGGTCTAGTTTTTAGGCATATATGAAGGCGTTGTTTGTTTTTTCATTTATTTACTTATTTATTTATTGATTTTGCTGATAACACACAGATTGATGCAGTAGTAGAGGATGTGGGGGAGGGAGTCTCCAAAAGAGTTTAGAAGGATTGACCAAGTGGGAAGAAATATGACAGCTGATGACTTAGGTTCACTGCAAAGAAATACAATGTACTGCAAGTAGGCCACAATCTACTGGTGTGAAGTATTTGTCAAGAGTAGTTCAACCATTGTTAAAAGAGAAGGGTTAAGATATGGAGGTCTTAAACATACCTAGTCTGGGCCACAAGAAGAATAAGGAGACAGCAATAGCAGCAGCCAACAGAATACTGGATTGCATCCTTAAGGCCTCAAGATGACAGAACACAGAAGCAAAGATGTAAGGCCTCTAAAATACTGGGTGCTGTGTCAGACCACAGGTAGCACTTTTTATCACTGAACAATGATTTATCTCATTTTTAATTAGTGCAGGGTATATTTGACACAGTTATCATCAGAGGTCATATTCTTCTGGTTTTGCCTTAGCTCTTCAATAGTTTATTTCCCCAAAGAGTAACAAAAATAATCTCATAACTTCAGATGATGTGTGTCAATAGTCACTCATTGTAATATATTACTATAATATGAAAGTTTTTAAACTTCAGACACTGTTTTTCAGAACTTATTGTCAGTTCTTCAATTTCTCAATATTTTTTTTCTTTTATTTCTTTCTAGAATTTACCTTATAAATCCTCTGTCATTACACACATTCTCAGAATGCTTGTGCTGTCCTGACAGCCTCACTGTTAGCACACAAGTACACTGATTACTTACAATACCTGCTGTATTTCTAGCCCACTTCATTCGTCTCCTCTCCTAAGTACAAAAGTAGGTCCAATTGTAGAGAAGGTTAAAATGAACAGGTTACACTGGTTCAGGCACATATGCAGAAAAGCTGAAGGCAATCTGGTGAATATGATTTGAGTTAGGAAGAAGGCAAGAGGAAATGAGGGCATCCAGTAAAGAGATGGTGACATTTGACAAGACACCCAAACCCTATGTAGAAAATGGGGAAAAGAAGGTTGATGATAATGATATTGACCCTCTGGATCTAGCCAAAATTTAATGACATGCATAACAGAGATCTTTTCTTTTTGTTAGCAGAAAATGTCCAGCTACAAAACTATTTAGCTTGTGTATCTGAGATCACATCAACTCTGGCTCATAGTGCCTCTTTTACTTTCTCACACTGCTGATATCAACTCCTTTCTGTATCCATAAAGACTTTTCAAAGCTTCCCAGACAGTCTGGCTGAGAGGATTCTAGCACAATCACTCTGGTCCCATCCTTTCTGGTACATATACTATTTGATGGTAAACCAGAAGTCTTCATTTCTGGTTAGTTTCTTTAATGGTGGATTTTTAGCGTTGGCATAATTCTGGTAATGGCTAACATACCTGCAATCTCATTGACTATGGTATGTTGAAGTGGCTCAACAGTGACCATCTTGATGTTTATTCAGATATGATCTAAAGTCGTTTTACTCAACAAGGTTCATAACATGTCTCAAGACTGAGCCAGTTAGTAGCAACACAGGAATGCTTTGTTTTCAGGTAGGGAATATTTGGCTGAATCATTTTCATTTTGTATGGGCAGCAAAAGGAAAAAAAGTCAGGACTTTTTGGCTTGATAGTTGCACATAAAATATTTCTGCTACACTAACCAGTGTGTTATATACCAATGCAGCACAGTCTTCTGTTTTTTAAAACAACATAGATTTATTAAGCCCAAACAAAAATACTGGTGATAACTTTTCATCAGTAACATGAACTGCAGGAAATAACATAAACTACATCCACTGTTAAACTTCCAAATAATAAAATACAGAGCTAATCAACACAGTCTAAAGGTACATTTCTTTTTCTGGATTTCTTGTAGAAAGATGTCCAGATTTCATAAAAATATATCAGAAAATCTAGCATTTACTGCAGCTATTTTCACAAGTGTACTATTGCAGGCACACACACTCTTGGACACAAGAGGATACTTCTCCTGACTAGCATGACTGTTTTATGCACTATTTTGGAAACCTAATGGAATTAATACTAGTGCTGTACTATTTGCATCATGGCTGTGAAGAAACAATAACATTTATAATATTTACAGCATTGCTCCTATTTACAGCAGTAGTATTCAGAATGTTTCATGTCAGTTTTACATAATTTCATACCTCTCAACTGTCCAGAGTTTCACAGAATGTCCATATTTTTGCCTCATACATTTGGTCTGTTCCTCATAAACTTTCTGTTTTTCTGCCAAATCACTGAGGATTGAAGTCACTGAATAATGATATACATTTGAGTTTTAGATTTCATACCATTCAGAAAATGCATAGCAGAATAAATCCTGTTATTTTATCAATTTTTTTAGTTGATGTGACATCCCCATGCTGAGCCAGTAATCAAGAAGCCTGAATCCTCACCGCTGACACTGGAGAGGCACGTGCACTTGGAATACAAATGGGTACACTAAGTTTTTCCAGATGCAGACCTCTCTGCATCAAGCACATTTTCCCTTAAGAGAACACAGGGACCGAGGGTCTGGATCTCTCTATCTGTCTCCCTCTAGGTCTCCAATAAGACTTGCCACTGCTACAGCTGTAGGGAGTGGCCGCAGTGCTGCAGTGGTTAGCGTTGTCACCTCACAGCAAGATGTTCTCTGGTTCGATTCTCAGCTAGGGTGCCTTCTGTGTGGAGTCTGCATGTCCTCCCTGTGGTCGCATGGGTTTCCTCCAGGTGCTCTGGTTTCCTCCCACATTCCAAAGACATGTAGTAGCTGGATTGGACACTCAAAATTGGCTATAGGTGTGAGTGTGTGTGTGTGTGTGTGTGTGTGTGTGTGTGTGTGTGTGTGTGTGTGTGTGTGTGTGTGTGTGTGTGTGTTTGTGTGAGTGGTACAGATGAACTACCATGGCA
The DNA here is from genome assembly GCF_019279795.1 of Protopterus annectens. Classification (NCBI taxonomy): domain Eukaryota; kingdom Metazoa; phylum Chordata; order Ceratodontiformes; family Protopteridae; genus Protopterus; species Protopterus annectens. The sequence continues at coordinate 1,683,446,759 of NC_056741.1, forward strand.
GGGCTAGCCACCCAGTGGTTTAAACCTTGGCTGGAGATGATTATCGTGGTTGAAATGACACCCCAATGGGAAAAGGGGTTGAGGATGGATGGATGGTACAGCTGTAGGGTTAGGCTCTCAACCGAGTATCCAAGCCAAGACCTCCAGCACCCTCTCTGTAAGCCGAGTGCTTGGTGTCCCTGCTTCAAGTAGCTGACACACACACACACACACACACACACACACACACTGAGAGATTTCACACACACACACACACACACACACACACACACACACACACACACACACACACACACACACACACACACACACACACACCTGGGGAAGGCTGGCACTGATTTACTTTACTGGCCCAGAATATAAGGTAGTTATCACTGTCACCAGACAATCCAATATCAACTACTCTAAGGCCCTTAACAAAGGGTGTCCAATTATACTGTGCAGTATTAATAATAATACAAATGGCAGTAGCTGACCAAGATGGTTAGGCCTTCTGGAGTGGCCCACACAGTGTCACCAAATAAATATAAGCACTCAAAGGTTAAGTATTTTCTACAAGGACCAGGCACAATAAAAGTTTTAAATATATTTAATAATAAATAATAAAAGAGCATGAAAATACTGAATATATATTCACAGTAAACCACAGAGTTCAGATCACAGGAAATATTGAAAACAACATTGATGGACAGACTCAGAAAAACAATATCTGAATTAAACTTTACTATATTTTCCTGACTGAATCTAGCAGAATTACTATTCCCTAATAACTTACTTGTTAGAGCAAGGCACAATGAAATGCATGAGCAGTTTTTCTAGTCAGGTTCCCCAAAATAGAATACTCCATACCCAGAGATCACTCCCTGCAAAATATAATATCCAAGATGGCTTGCAGAATGACCTCATCTAGTAACCTGATTCTAGGTTTTCACAGTAACCCTCTTTTAAGCTGAGATAGGCATTTAGCATAGATGGCTACAATACACATCTTAAATGTTTATATCAGTGCCTGGGGAGTCCCTTTTTTTACTCAGCTAACGAACAAAGGCTTCTTCCAGACCTAAAGTCTCTGGTCTTATTCAGCACTGTGGGGAACCGTTTTAATGGTTTAACAACTCATTTGAATTTCCCTTATTTTTCTTAAAATAAGCTAGCTGGTTAACCTTTGCTATCCCATTGTCGTCTATTAAAACATATACATTTAATTCAGTTACAATAATACATGTACATTTCTTTTCATTCCAGCAGAGTGCACTCTTGATACATTTTAACACAAGCAAACCTCACAAATACATTTTCAGCAAAAGCATCTGTAGAAATCAGTTTGATATACGAATGACATATAAGTATTTATAAAATTCCAGTCAGCTGTGTTGGCACAAGTCATGCAGCCACTGCCCTAAGTCTGGTATGGCTGGCAGTACCTCCTATCATCACAGCCGATAAGTGCAATATTTAAAAATCTGTCTCTATTTTTGGGCCTTTGTCCCCCCCACACTATTTTAGGCTTTATCTAGATTTCTTGTACTAAGAGGTTGAGAGGTATGAATCATTTTTACCTAGCATTCTCAAGAGCTACCACCCTGTGTTTCTGTATGTGTGTGTATGAGTCTATAATAAGTGTCCTGCTTAATCATATATAGAACCACAAGTGGTCAAAAAACAGTGATTGCACACACAATTCATCACGTTCTACCACATATCCATATACTCCATCGACACTCAGATACACACACCTTACAAACAAAGCCAAAAAGTATCGCGGACATGCAAACACAAAATTTTCAGTGAAGGTCCAGGGAAAAAAGATCTGAGAAAAATCATGTACTATTACTGATATTAAAAGTTACAGATTACATACTGAGTAACTGCAGCAATTATTTTAATTCCTTTTTTAAATATTCATAAATACATATTCTGTATCATTAAATTTCTTCTTTGCTTATTAACCTAATTTAAAGTAATGCCTAAGTTATGTCCGACCTTTTCTCTTTTAACCATAATCTATCATCCTTTCACCACTTATAGGTTCATAGATTAGTACTAGGCTAGCTGTCCTTGTGGGCCATTTTAAGCCTACCCAGTTAACCCATATCAGAATCAAACACTGTACCTTGTGTCTGTAATGTAAACACCCTAACCATTATGCCAACTTCCAACCTATCTCTGAATTTTTGTTATTAAACATTTTACTGAGGACTTTTGTTGAGTCTAGAATCAATATAGTCAAAGTAAACTTTATTGTCATTCAGATCAACAAATGCAATGTATCACTGGATAAAATTTCATTACTTCAGACTTGTGTGCATTGAAAACAGTTTTCACAAGAGGGTGAAGGAAGCATATAACAGAATAGATACTAGACAGTACAGATATAAATACACATATAGATAACTTACCCACCATCACTTTTAAGATATGATAGCAGCATAGCATAATTCACAGTTCCCATACTTGTGCAAGTAATAATTTAGTTCAGATTGCATAACTTAGTTAAATATAATAATTTAATTCTATGACAGTAAAGACAATCATATTGCACTTATGATGTTCTCCATGAACTGATGGAGTATTGACATTGTTATGGTTGGTTGTTCAACAGTCTGATCGCTTGTGGACAGAAACTATGCCTGAATCTTGATTTTCTACCAAACCACACAAGCTCCCAAAGGAAGCTGGAACACTAGGAATTCTCATCAAACAAAAAAACCCAAGCACTTCTGTAGCTGCCAAATTTCTTTCTTTATTCAATACATCCTTGTACCTCGGCCCCATAGGCCTTCAATGGAATAACTTCATACAATCCAAGCAGCTTTTTATATTCCATATCAGCATCAATTCATCTTAATTTGATTAAATAATTAAATTATTAAATTAATTAAACAATTAAATACTTTTCTTTAATCATTATATAGCTTAGAGCTTGATTTTCTACACCTGATGTTTTTGTATCATTTCCCTGAAGACAGGAGGTGGAACAGTTCATGTGCAGGATGATACATGTCCCTTATCAGCTTCATGACCCTGCCATAGCATCGGCAAGTGTAAAAGTCCTGTAAGGACTGGAGGTATGATCCTGTGATTTTCCTAGCCTGCTTTACAGCCTTCTCTAATGCCTTGAGATCTATATATGAGCAGTTTTCATACCAGCCTGTGATGTTGTTAGTCAGTATGCTTTCAGCTGTGGCCCTGTAGAAAGTCATTAGGATGTGGAAGGGGAGGTTTGCTCTGCGTCCTCTCTGGAGGAATTGGAGACATTGTTGGGCTCTCTTTACAAGGCTGGAGGTGTTTGTTCCCTGGCTTAGATCATCCGTGATGTACACCCCTAGGAATTTGGTGCTTTTTATCCTTCTGATTGCCATAGCATTGATGATGATGGGTGTGTGGGACCCTTGCTTCCTCCTGAAGTCAATTATTTCTTTTGTTTTGTTAACATTTGGTGCTAGATTGCTGTTGGTGCACCATCTGGTGAGTTGGTTCACTATGTTCATAAATGTGTACTAGGCTAATGACCACTGTTGCCTTTTTTGAATTAGTTTACAGAAGAACTATGCTTCACATTAATAGGGAGCCTGTTACAGAGAAGGGGAATTCTCTGGGGTGCATACCTGTCTCTCTAGCAGGTCCTATTAATATATCAGGCATGGCTTAATTCTTGTGAATTGGTAATTCTGGTGCTGTTTGTTTTGGCGAAATGAATGAGTCCATTAGAGTGGGGTCAGAAGATGCCTTGTATGTTCGGCATAGATCTCCCCTCAACAGTTTGTAGGAGACAAAATACAGGGATAGGGCTTTGAGGAAATCTGCAAAGGATTTGTTATTTGCACCCTGTATTCTTTTAGTGAGGAACCTCTGTGGATATTCTAATTGTTGACTCTGTCTGGTTAGGTTCATAACAAAGAGGGCATTGTACTCATTGATAGGTCTGTTGAGTGTCAAATACAGTGGAACAATGACTTCCTTGGACTTAGATGCCATACCTTTATTTATAAGTTGCACAACATGAAATGATTTCCTCACTACTGTAGACGTGTGATGACTGAAATCCAGATTAATGTCTAAATGTGTTTCTGACTACTGGATCAAGTACTGGTATGAAGCTTGTTTGGAGGCTATGGTTAAACAGTGATACCATCTCATCAGGCTTCCCATACATGTGAAATAGAGCACCTCGCTGACCCTCTTCAAGAGAAATCTTGATGAGTGGATGGGAAACAGAAAATTCATCCCGGGGATAACACCAGTGGCTCTACTTGACAGAGGCACTGGGAACTAAGATCGGGTGGCACTATGCCAGGGTAATCCTATGGCTAGGGTTGTAAAGGCCCCAGGGCCATTAGCCTAGTACACACCTATGAACATATAAACCGATAAACTCTTAGGGATACATTGTTAATATGATAGGCTTAAAGGGTGGCCAACTTCCCAAAGGATATTATTGTGCATTTCTTGGCATTAAGTTTTAGTTCCATGGCTCTGACACCAGTTATTTATTTGTGTCAGCCCTTATTGTAGAACATTAGTGTCAACAAATAATTAATTCTATGACTGCTCTTGCTTACCTGCAAACTGGCCAGCCAGAGGCCCTTGACATTAACCTTGGTTTCAGGGTAGGAGTGGTCCCAAGACCAATCTCTGAAGGACTCCACTGGTGACTGGACTTATAGTAGAGGCAGACACCCCTTTTCTAACTTCCTGGGTCCTGTCTGTGAGCCAGCTGGCTATCCAGTGGGTGACATAAGGGATGTCTCACTCTCTCTAAGGCCAAGAACACTGCATCAATGAACCCCAAATTTTATACCAAACCTCTTGAGTTTGCCAACAATGCCATAGTGAAGTATTTTATCAGATGCCTTGGGCAGGCCAAGGTAGGTAGTGTGAACCATTTTTGCCAGTGTCTGGAGGCTTTCTATGCCATTATTTATCATTTCCATGGCTTTGCATATGAGTCTAGTGAGACTTATGGATCTGTAATTTCCAGGGCCCATAGTTGGCTTGCCTTTGTGCAGAGGGATGATGGTTGCTGTGTTGTAGTGTTCTCCAGTCATGAGGTATGAAGCTTGTTTGGAAGCTATGGTTAAACAGTGATACCAGAGGGCCTGATACGCCATGTTTCATGCTATTTAGAAAGCAGCCTAGAATAATGTTGGGGTTCATTAATGCAGTGTTCTTGGCCTTAGAGAGAGAGAGAGAGAGAGAGAGAGAGAGACAGAGAGAGACAGAGAGAGACAGAGAGAGAGAGAGAGATTGAAATTAAGAGAGAGAGAGAGTGAGAGAGAGAGAGTGAGTTGGCATCAGAGAAAGAGAAAGCCTGGAGGACCTCTCCCTTGTGATAGTTGGAGGAGTTATATTTGATGATATTCCCTGAAGGGAGGGTGAGTGGGAAAGTGATATAACGTTATAGATGAATTTGTCTGACATTAGGTTTGCTGTATCTGCTGGCTCAGTGTAGGAGGCTCAATTAACAATGAGCTCTGCACACAACTGTGTATTGTCTTTGAGGTTGCTAATGTAGTTAAATAATGCCTTGGGGTTATCCTTGGCCTGGTAGCCCAGATTTTCCTCTAATTTGGCTTTGGTAGGCTTTATTTGTCATCTGAGTTGTTTATTTAATTTGATGATAGTGTTTATATTCTGCTATTTGTTACACATCCTATATTTAAATAATTTTCCTTCTTTTGATTTACAGCCTTTTGATGTTGTTAGTCTACCAAGAGGTTTTTTTTTAGTTAGTTCTGCACCAGACCTCTCAACCGTTCCGAATTACTCGGTTTTTACCGAGTTTTGGGGTCCAAATGAAGGGGTGCCACGATTCCTGAGTGGCACCCCTTCAGTTCCGATTTATTTTACCTTTTTTAAACCTTTTTTAAAATTTCGCGCAGTCGGAGGTGACGTCATCACGTGCGCGATGACGTCACCACCGTCAGGCTACCAGCCAGTCGGAATTGAGCTCAAGGAGCTCGCATCATCATTTCCGGCTGGCTGGATTTGAATTACAAGCTGGCGGGATTCGGGAAGAAACGTTTTCTGTGCAGGCAGAAACTTTTTTGTGCCACTGTAGTATTTGCAAGCCGAGCCCAGGATGGAATTTGGAAAGTATATGCAAGCAGCGCAGCCGAGAAGCATCAGGACAGGACGACCAAGAACAGGGGCAGAGAACACAACTGCAGTGCAGCAGACCAGCCAAGAAACATCAGGGAAGGCAAACCGATGACCGAGAAGTTGAACAGGAGTAGAATTTCAATCAGGGCAGGACGACCGAGCCGACTACTCAGGGTAAGATTGTGTGTGTTTGTGTGTGTGTGTGAAGTTAATGAAACTGTCTGGAGAGTACATATTAATTTCAGTGTGGGTGTGAGCACTTTCGCAAAACCCATGAGTCAAAATCTGGAAGTCATGTCATTGTTTCCAGATGACAAATTACTTCTCAGAGCCAGCATTCTGGAAATCAGTGTTCTGTAGCAGACAATAGATGTTAATGGGTGTTAATAGAACATTTCACTTAACATTTTTCCCCTTAAAAGAATGTATTGCTCATTAACTTTCCTAACTGCAGCTTTAAAAATTAGATTGTTATGCATATTTTCTGGGTTCCTTTTCCCTCTTTGCTTAGCAGCTATCGGCCAATAGGTCTTGAGGCCATTTGTTTCCCCATTAGACAAGCCTCTCAGAAACGAGTGGGCAAAGGTGAGAGATCAGAGATGACTGGAGGGGTACATTATCTAGCAAGTCATGGAGGTTGTTTATCTCATCCACAGTGTGTCTTCCTTATCCACGAGTGTTATTACCTACATGTGGCTATGTGTAGCACATGCTGTTAGTGAGTGTAGCTAATACTCTGAGTAACGGACGACAGCAAGAGGAGTTTGTATGTAGGGAGTGTTGGACAGGTTTGTTAGTGCATATCTTTCGGAGCACTGTTGATTCATTTTCATTAGGAAGCTCACAACATGATTATTAACTATTTCCTTGTATTTTTAGTGAGGTAGTATGAGAGAGTTCAGTATTTACCACAGATATGGTAAAAACAATTCTTAAAGAATGTGTGCCAAATCCTGTCAATGTGGAAGAGTGGGAAACATGATTTTTTTTTTTTTTTTGCCAAAAAATGAGGAATGTTCCTCATAGAGGCTGAAAGTGTGTGTGTGAAAATGTCCCCCTTTATAATACACCTGGTGGCTAGATGTACTCAGGCTCAAACCCTGTACACTGGGTATAGGATAAAAAGAGCCTAATGTCCCTAGCCACCACTTGTGAATTTTTTGTTCTGTTCCCCATACAGTCTGTGATTTCAGGATGTTTGTGACAATTTGCTTAAGGTTGAATTTATTGATTAATGACAGGCTTTTGAATTTTTGACTTCACATTCTTCAGAAAATAAATGGTAGCAATGTTCTGACTGTAGTGCACAGTCATGTGTTCAAAAGACTTGGCAGTGAAATGCATGGTGGTAACAAAGCATTTTATTCTAGCAACTTTAGCTAAATTATATGCAGTGTTTAAAACGTGTCCCTGGTTTTGGCCTTTTGCCCCAAAAAAACGTAAATTGAAAATGAGTGCAAGAAGCTGTGCAAGATGTCTATGCCTTATACTACTGTCATTCTATTTTTATATGTATATTTGTGTGTGCGTAAGTAGACTTTTATGATGGAAATGTTCTGAATTGGGCAGTTTTGTCATTACTGTTTCATGCATTTCGTTTCATTGCCTGCTGAAAAATCTTCAAATTTAAAATATGCTCTGTCAAACAAGTATGCTGTATTATACAAGGAATATAATTAAGTCAGGAAGGTGTGTCAAAGAACACGTGTATGTTTCTTGTTTTGTGTGCAAGCAAAGGGCCATTGATTTGAAAACAACCCAAAGGTAATCTCAATCCACCACTGGCATGATGCATTTTATATGGATGTGATGTAGATTTCAATGCTATTTTAATGAATGTGAGTTTTAAGGGCAGAGAAGTTTTAATGCCAAGTCTATTTTCATTGTGAGACAGTATTACTTTAACAGATGTCATTTGGTGTTTGTGCATTGTGCTGTAAAGTGTAAAAATAAAATACAAATCATTGTACAAGTAAATCAGTGTGCACACACTAATGTTTATGGTAAATGGGGCAAAATAGCCAGGTAATGGGACATAGGAATGGTTGCAGGGAGAACTCTGGTGCCATATTTTGGTTGTCTGTTCTTCATTTTGCAGGAAAGTTGGTATCCCACAATTCCACGGGAGTGGGCGGGGTTACATAATTATGTATGCAAATTTTATGTTAAACAGCGTACAGATTTGTACCTATTTTTCATGGGCCTTGTCCAGATTTTTGATGATCCAAGGTTGAGAGGTATGTTCTGCACTTGTTCCTGATGGGTACAGCTGCCTCTGTGCACTTATTAAAATGCCTTTATAGGGTTTCTGTGGACAGTTCCATATAGGCAGCAGTGTTCTCAGGGTTTAGGGGGCTTGAGATTTTTCCAGGTTATCACTTAACAGTCGTAAGTTAGCCTCAGAATAGTTTTGAAAGTTCCAAGGTTAGTTGGAGTTCCGGATTTTACTTTTACTTCAAAGGACACCATTTTGTTGCCTGACATTACCAGAGAAGGCATTACTCTAGGGGCTGTGTTAGCAGTTTCCCATATTAGTGAGGACCATACCTCTCAACCTTGGATCATCAAAAATCTGGACAAGGCCCATGAAAAATAGGTACAAATCTGTACGCTGTTTAACATAAAATTTGCATACATAATTATGTAACCCCGCCCACTCCTGTGGAATTGTGGGATACCAACTTTCCTGCAAAATGAAGAACAGACAACCAAAATATGGCACCAGAGTTCTCCCTGCAACCATTCCTATGTCCCATTACCTGGCTATTTTGCCCCATTTACCATAAACATTAGTGTGTGCACACTGATTTACTTGTACAATGATTTGTATTTTATTTTTACACTTTACAGCACAATGCACAAACACCAAATGACATCTGTTAAAGTAATACTGTCTCACAATGAAAATAGACTTGGCATTAAAACTTCTCTGCCCTTAAAACTCACATTCATTAAAATAGCATTGAAACCTACATCACATCCATATAAAATGCATCATGCCAGTGGTGGATTGAGATTACCTTTGGGTTGTTTTCAAATCAATGGCCCTTTGCTTGCACACAAAACAAGAAACATACACGTGTTCTTTGACACACCTTCCTGACTTAATTATATTCCTTGTATAATGCAGCATACTTGTTTGACAGAGCATATTTTAAATTTGAAGATTTTTTCAGCAGGCAATGAAATGAAATGCATGAAACAGTAATGACAAAACTGCCCAATTCAGAACATTTCCATCATAAAAGTCTACTTACGCACACACAAATATACATATAAAAATAGAATGACAGTAGTATAAGGCATAGACATCTTGCACAGCTTCTTGCACTCATTTTCAATTTACGTTTTTTTTTTGGGGGAGGGCAAAAAGTCCAAAAACTAGGGACACGTTTTAAACACTGCATATAATTTAGCTAAAGTTGCTAGAATAAAATGCTTTGTTACCACCATGCATTTCACTGCCAAGTCTTTTGAACACATGACTGTGCACTACAGTCAGAACATTGCTACCATTTATTTTCTGAAGAATGTGAAGTCTGAAATTTAAATGCCTGTCATTAATCAATAAATTCAACCTTAAGCAAATTGTCACAAACATCCTGAAATCACAGACTGTATGGGGAACAGAACAAAAAATTCACAAGTGGTGGCTAGGGACATTAGGCTCTTTTTATCCTATACCCAGTGTACAGGGTTTGAGCCTGAGTACATCTAGCCACCAGGTGTATTATAAAGGGGGACATTTTCACACACACACTTTCAGCCTCTATGAGGAACATTCCTCATTTTTTGGCAAAAAAAAAAAAAATCATGTTTCCCGCTCTTCCACATTGACAGGATTTGGCACACATTCTTTAAGAATTGTTTTTACCATATCTGTGGTAAATACTGAACTCTCTCATACTACCTCACTAAAAATACAAGGAAATAGTTAATAATCATGTTGTGAGCTTCCTAATGAAAATGAATCAACAGTGCTCCGAAAGATATGCACTAACAAACCTGTCCAACACTCCCTACATACAAACTCCTCTTGCTGTCGTCCGTTACTCAGAGTATTAGCTACACTCACTAACAGCATGTGCTACACATAGCCACATGTAGGTAATAACACTCGTGGATAAGGAAGACACACTGTGGATGAGATAAACAACCTCCATGACTTGCTAGATAATGTACCCTCCAGTCATCTCTGATCTCTCACCTTGCCCACTCGTTTCTGAGAGGCTTGTCTAATGGGGAAACAAATGGCCTCAAGACCTATTGGCCGATAGCTGCTAAGCAAAGAGGGAAAAGGAACCCAGAAAATATGCATAACAATCTAATTTTTAAAGCTGCAATTAGGAAAGTTAATGAGCAATACATTCTTTTAAGGGGAAAAATGTTAAGTGAAATGTTCTATTAACACCCATTAACATCTATTGTCTGCTACAGAACACTGATTTCCAGAATGCTGGCTCTGAGAAGTAATTTGTCATCTGGAAACAATGACATGACTTCCAGATTTTGACTCATGGGTTTTGCGAAAGTGCTCACACACACACTGAAATTAATATGTACTCTCCAGACAGTTTCATTAACTTCACACACACACACACAAACACACACAATCTTACCCTGAGTAGTCGGCTCGGTCGTCCTGCCCTGATTGAAATTCTACTCCTGTTCAACTTCTCGGTCGTCGGTTTGCCTTCCCTGATGTTTCTTGGCTGGTCTGCTGCACTGCAGTTGTGTTCTCTGCCCCTGTTCTTGGTTGTCCTGTCCTGATGCTTCTCGGCTGCGCTGCTTGCATATACTTTCCAAATTCCATCCTGGGCTCGGCTTGCAAATACTACAGTGGCACAAAAAAGTTTCTGCCTGCACAGAAAACGTTTCTTCCCGAATCCCGCCAGCTTGTAATTCAAATCCAGCCAGCCGGAAATGATGATGCGAGCTCCTTGAGCTCAATTCCGACTGGCTGGTAGCCTGACGGTGGTGACGTCATCGCGCACGTGATGACATCACCTCCGACTGAGCGAAATTTTAAAAAAGGTTTAAAAAAGGTAAAATAAATCGGAACTGAAGGGGTGCCACTCAGGAATCGTGGCACCCCTTCATTTGGACCCCAAAACTCGGTAAAAACCGAGTAATTCGGAACGGTTGAGAGGTCTGGTGAGGACTCATTCCAGTATGTTTGTGCTCCTGGATGGCATATTGATAATCTGGTCCAGAGAGTTTGTATTTATAAAGTCCATGACTTCAAGTTTGGTGCCTTATGTGAGTCCTAGTTAATAGTGTGATAATTAAAGTTGCCCATGAATATGATATTGGATTGAGTAGTAAGTGTCTCCAGTAAGCTTAAATATGTGTTATGAGTTTCCTGAATCATAAACGGGCAACCTATAGCTTGCTAGTAAGTGGGATTGGATTTTGCTTATGGTGATTTGAATGTGGAAAATCTCAAGTGCATTGTCCTGTTTGACCAGCCTGGAGGAATAGTTATTTTTGATGTAAATCAAGACATCTCCACCTTTAGTTCTGTGTGGAAGGCGTTATAGCTGGGCTGCTTTCTGAATCTTTAAACATTTCTCAATGCCTACACAGATGTCAGCATACTCAAAGGTGAGGAGAACTTCTAGGGAGTGGAGTTCCTTGTTCAGACACCTAGCACTGAGCGGTATCACCTTTAGACTTTTTTGGTTTGATTTGCTGCATTGGAAGGATTGTCAGTTTTGTATTACCTAAAATGCACTATGGGGAGAACAATGTTTTAGCTAAGATTTGAAAGCCTAGATGGGAGAGGTTCAGACCATCCCTGGCAGCACAACATGATCTGTTGACCATCTTCTTCCGTGCTGGCAAATATTGCACCCCCTTAGAATGACATCAAAAACTATGTCAGTTATTAAAGTCAGTAATCTTCTGTTTGTATTGTGGCATCATCTGTGAAGAAGGGAGAATGTTGCTCAATGCTAAGCTCATACCAGCTTGGGAAACATATTGTCGTCATGTTTCTCTTCAGGTCATTTACACCCACATGGATTATGACTGAGTCATACCTCTGTACATTATAGAAACCTGTGGTCTAATGACCTGAGTACATGCATAATCTGGTGGATCCTTGCCCAGATAAGGAACTGACTGTGACTTTCTCCTTGATCAGCCTGGTGAGTTGGAGAACACTGAGTCTCAAAATGAAGTCTCCAATAACCAGAATTTTGGGTTGTGCAGTGGCTTTCTGATGGCCTTAGAAGTAGCAGCAGTGTGTATTGATGTGGGCATTGTTTTGAAAGAGTGCATTTGGTGCTGCTGAGGGCTTTTTTATAGTTGCTTCATCAAGGAGGTCTTTGTTGTTTAGGAAGGTTACATTTAAAGGAGAACTCCACCCAAATGTCAAGTTTTTCTTTCCAAAACGTCATTATTCTTTCCCTGTAATCCAATGCTAAATGTGTCACATACATAAAAAACACCATTTAATAATTATTACATTTGTTTTAGTCAGAACCTATTTATGTTTGCATTTCTTTCCTAAGTTAGTCTCCCATCTGTTACATCATGAAGGCTACTAAGAGTACCATGGCATTTAAATGTGCCTTATCAATCACAGATTGCTAGGATCACACTTCAGATAAATAGTGTAGCCAAAACTGAAAAAAAAAAACCAAGGTTTTCAAGCTTAGTTTTCAGATACAAATGAACAAGAAAATGCACTCACATTGAGGTTTCCCTTATTACATATTTGTTGTATTTCCCTTTAATCAAACTTTGAGTGCCACAAAGAAAGAAACTATTTTCATCTTGCTCTTTTTATTTTCAATCGGTATTTGATTTTTGCATTTTTTTTGTCTACATTGTATTTCCTGTAAAACTGAATTTTTCTTCTGGTGTTTTGTTACAGCATTTATGAATTGCATATAGCGTGTTGTTGAGACAAGACAAACAGTTGGGGAAGGAAGATTAACATCAAAGACCTAAATCTAGGTATAATATTAAAAACTGTGAATGCAACACAAACCATTTCAGCCGAAGTAACACCTATTAATCAATGGGGTCAGATTCTTCATATTTGAACACTGTACATTGAAAAGAACAATTAACTGAGCTACATTTTCAAGCCTGTAATTCAAACATTCTTAAACTGGTGTATCAGAGATGGCCATAAATGAAAATAAAAGAAGTAAATTAATTAAAAATGCAAATTCGCACTGACAGTCAAAAATAGATAGATATGGCACTGTTGTAAGCTGATGAGTGATAAAAAACACAGTAACTGATCCTCTCATCTTAGGGATTTCTCTCTGTATCTCTACAATGGCATCAGGAAGGCAAAGTAACTGACTGTAAAACAAAATGATTGAGTCCATGACAGCCCCCTTTCAGGGCATTTTTGGTGTATAACAAATTAGAAAATAATAATAAATACAATGACATTAATAATGTAGAAAGTTCAAGATATACTGAAAAGCATATGTTTTTTGTTTTTGGGTGCAGTTATCCTTTAAGTGCCTCAGCATATGTGGATCTATGTTTGTGGTTCATGTTAATGGGTGCAATGTGTGTACTATTGAGAGCTTTGCCTCCAGTGACAATGTATAAATTCATCTCTCACATACTTTACCAATTGGTTTGAGAAGTAGTTGGTTGTCAGTGAACATGAGCTCATTTCTGTATTGCTTCAGGATGCCCATATCCACCAAGTTGGCAACAGAGATAGTGGGAAAGTTCATATCCATGGGAACAGGCCCTTTTTTGTGGATTAGATGAGTCTGAGAATATGGAATAAAGTCAGGAGTATCTTGGTCACAGCTCTGGAAGCAGTGGCTGTCACTGTGCAAAGTAGCTGCCCTGTGTGTAACTACCTGTTTGTGATATTTCTAGAGTCCGTTTACAGAGAAACTGTCAGCTCAAGGTGCCTGTGTCTATACAGGGCGCTGCCAGACACTTGAGGGAAACTACTGCAGTATATCCTGTAGATTTATGGATGAAGTATTTAGGGAAATACTCTGAAGTTAGGTTAGACAGCAACTAATCAAGTGATACTGAATTAAAGAAAAATGTAGGCTTGTCAAGAATGATGAATAATGGGATTCACCTAATTGGCTACTACCTGGCTACTACTAGTGCTGGTCTTACCACAACTTCATACTGCTGGGATTCAATGTCCCTTCTTCTCTCACCAGAAGTAAAACAGTAGCACCAATCCCAAGATGTAAATTAGGTCATGGGCTCTTTGTTGATCAGCAGTTTTGTCCCAGATTATGCAGAGGTCTGTAAGCTTGATGCAGCCGTTTCCTGGTAGATGCCTTGAATAACAACCAGACCAAAAAGAAAGGTCCCATACAGACACTCACTGCCAATCAGAGTTGGGAATCAATGTCCTCTGCATCTTCTCTCACCTGGAGGAAAACAGTAGCACATATTATTCCAGGCTGGCTCCTATGAAGCATTTAGTAGGCTTTCCAATGAACACTAGTCTCTATGAAATAATGTTCCTGTGCTCCTTCTATTACCAGTAGCAAAACAGAAGCACTAATCCCAAGATGACTACTGAGAGGCAGAATGTGGGCTCTCCAATAACTGATGGCCTCCAACCAAATGTTTCAGATTTTAAAAGGAAGATGGAAAATTGGTAAATATTTAGGAGTTTTAATATACAATAAATGTCAAAAGCTTTAAGAGTTGAGTCTAAGGAGAGGACCTTCCTAATTGATTTCTCAGTGTGCAGTAGAATGGGCAGATGAGTTGAGATTGAGATGAGTGACCAAAATCAGTTTTATAGTAGGGGCAAACAGCTGAAAAGCCACCAATATTAAAAGCAGAATGGTGATTGGCTGGGTGAGTAAGAAAAATCAAATGCAGACAAGTAACAGCAAAGTAACACAGCAGTTCAGCTAAATAACAATGCGGTTAAATATTTGCAGCTAAATAAGAACACATTGTTCAGCCCCTCCCATTAATTAGCTAGATTAGATTCTTTTTCAATCCATGAATAGAAAAGGAATTTCTTTCTAACTGACTCTAAGCGTAAACTTTTAAAACATGCTGTGCTCATTAAAATTATCTCAGCTCTAGTTATTAATTTAAGTATTAGCATACAACACTATTTTATTTAGTTTTGTTACTAGGTGGGTGGGTTGGTCCTTGGACCATTTTCTGGCATGATCCAGATGCAGGAGGCACACAGGGACAAACAAAATATTCAGATATAATATTTCCTAGATTATATATGTTGTTGTCTTTCGGCTTTTCCCGGTTAGGGGTTACCACAGCGGAACTCCAGTCCGCTAATGATTGGCAGTAGATTTTTCATGAATGCCGAGGTGCCAGCTCGACATCCAACCTTCAACAAAGGCGCGCCCATTTATGCATGTCTTTTGAATGCCCACCCAACTGCGAGGAGGACATGCAGACTCCACACAGAAGGCACTCCCCTCACTCCAGCCAAGAATCGAACGGGAGAACCTCTTGCTGTGAGGCACAAAATAGTGTTATACAACTTTTAAAAGTACCAGGGAATTCTTGTAAGTACATTAATGCCTGTACAAAAACATTACTACAGGAAAGACATTTGAGTCAGGAAACAAGGAGTTGAACAGAGAGAATAGGAAGTTCTAAAAGAAACAGATAAGGCACAGTAAAAGTTAATGGTTAGAAGAGTTGGTACAGTCATTGATTGGAGCAGAAGGTGTTAATGTACTACTAGAGGGTGAAGAATTAGAAGTTAAAATGATATATTTAAAATAGTCAGAAGTTTCTCTGTCTCTTATAAGAGTATTTAGGAGTCATGGCTTACATATGCATAAAAGAACAAGATGAAGGAATATAGTTGGGTAGTACATATTATCCCTTTTCTATAAAATGGATACGCGTGTATGTGTCTTTTAGCTGTATTGTTAGGCTACTTTCTATTTAAACACTTGTAACATAACTAATGACTTGAAACCAACTTTTCTGGAGCAATTAAGAAGATTGTTGCTCCTGGGACACTGTGATTAGTAAATCCATCAGACAAGTATATACTATAAATAAAGAAAAAAAATCACTGTCTCCTCCTCAGTAGATGCAGATTGTCAGATAATTTGAAGATCTAGGAATAAGAAGACTTCCATTTACTCTACAAATGATGGCAATATTTCCAGTCATGCAAAAGATCTGCATTATATTATGAAACATATTCATTTATTTAATTTATTTAACTTTGTTTACGGGGTAAGTAAATTTAGGTTTAATTACATTTAGGGAAACAGATACAGACTAAACAGTTGGACAGCAAAAGAGAGGATTTGATGATCACTTTATGCAGGCTTGTTGTATTAGTGGTATTGGTGAGCCTAATTTTACTACACAAGATGATCGTGATATTCAATTGTATTTATTACTGCTTGGTAGTAACTTGATTAAAGTGTAGCTATCATTCCAAGTCTTTTGGATTAAGCACTTGGGCTTCAGACCAGTTGTTTTACATTAGGAAGGTTTGTGGCATGCACTGTGGTGGCAGGACAGGTAGCTTACATCCTTCTAAGTTGGGAACTGCTGATTGAGAGCTCAGTGTCTGTTATTCTAAAAGTGTATTAGTTCTGGTTTAAGCACTTGGGCTTCAGGCCAGTTATTTTACATTAAGAAGGTTCGTGGTCTGCACTCTTGTGGGAGGAGAGGCTGGACTCTGCTCTTCTGAGCTGGGAATTTCTGGTTAAAGGTTTATAGTGCCTGCATATTTGAACTGTTTCTTACTGAAATTGGTACACCTTGTTTGCTGTAGCATAGACTAGATCCAGGCCTGCTGAATCTAGCTTTGTTTGTATGCCTGTTGTTTGTTTGCTTGTTATTTCCCTGGAACACTAATTCCACCTAAAACATGGCTTTTCAGTGCTTCTGTGGATCCCTGGTGATATCTGCATTGCTTACTACTTATTTTCTTGTTTTACTTGAAAGAAAGTTACTGTTTGTCATTTTTGCATTTAAGTTACCTGTAACACATTGCACTTAAGTTACCTGGCACTTGCTCACTAAGCAATTATATAAGTCAGCACTAAAAAATTAAAAGCACTACACCCTCACAAACTCCCCTTGAGTACCTTGTTCCCCATTGGCCCTTGTTTTCAATTATAAAGGAATTCCCAATACTATTCTAGCATGTCCAAAGGTCAGATGTCAATCTCCGCTCCGGTCCAGCTGGTGAATCTGGGAATCTTGAGGCAATGTTACAACTGCCTCATGTACACAGACAACCCTCTCCTCCTCCCAACAAATTCCAACACATGTGAGAGATGCAACCATATAGCCAAACTGGAGGCTAAGCTCTCTCAACTCAGTACTGGCATAACCAGTCAGGAGGAGAAGGAAACCACACTCACTACAATTCCAATCTCACATAGACCTACCACGACAGCAAACCAAACACATAATCACACAAAAACATACTCGGAGGCTCTAAATAAAGATCTACCTAAGCAGCAGAGACCTCCAAAGCAGACACCCAAGCAACCGCTACCCCAAAACAAAACAATAGCAACACATATCTCACAAAGCCAGTGTGCCGAACAGTCACAGCCCTTAAGGCTAAACAACACACCTGATACACTTGTAATAGGTGACTCTATCGTCAGGCACACTGACGTCCTGCTCACCAGGCTGAACAAGGAGAAGGTCATGGTGAGCAGCCTGTCAGGCGCTAGGATCTGCCACATAACACAAGCACTCAGGTCACTCCAAGGCAAGTACAAATATGACTCAGTCATTGTCCATGCTGGTGTGAATGACCTGAGACGTACCTCCCTGGACTACATGAAAAGAGACATAGAGGAGCTCTCTGAGCATGTAGCCCAGGCCGGTATGACCCTGACCTTGAGTAGCATCTTACCCTCACCAAGAATTATGCCACAATATGAAGACAAGATGGTCAATTTCAACAATTGGCTTAAGTATTGGTGTCATTCAAAGGGGATCCAATGCCTGTCAGCCTGGGATGATATGCTTGACAAGCCAAGATGCTTTGCTAAGGACGGCTTGCACCTGTCCCCCCTGGGCTTTCAGATATTGGCAAAGGCTCTTGCTACCCCCATAGTGGCTTTTTTAGGCAAGGTTCAAAAGACAAACCCACCTCCATAGGTATCACAAGGGATAAGAAACTAAGAGTAATGCTACTCAATGCCAGAAATCTAAACCTCAAGATGCACGCACTCAGAACTCTCCTTAGCATGGAGAACATCGATATCTGTGCAGTAACAGAAACCTGGTTCAGGGCTCCCGAGAGCACCCCAGCACTACCAGGTTATACCTCATACCATGCTTTTCAGCCCCAAAACTTGGACCGAACTACAAAAGGAGGAGGAGTATCAATATTCATCAAAGATACCCACACCTCCAGGTTGGTGGCACAGCACAAAGCATCAGAGACTATCCATGTGCAACTAACAGTGGGTAAAACTGCCTTCCAGTTTATAGCCTGCTACAGACCACCCTCCCAAACCCAGGAACCCCACTCGGCCTTCCTGAGAACACTGGAAAATATGAAGGTCTCTCCAAACACCATTATATTGGGCAACTTCAACTACCCATACATAGACTGGGAGCATTACTCTAGCTCCAACACCCTACCCCAAAGGTTCCTAGAATTCATAAACTCAAATGCTATGGAACAACTTGTTACCACTCCCACAAAAAGGGAAAACATACTGGACCTGATCATCACCAACATGGGGACTCTATGCTCCAGACCAGAAGTGTATCCCTCACTGGTAAGATCAGACCATAAACTAATCCAACTGGATATTCACATCCCAACCCCACGCCCTGCCCAGAAAACCACAGTGAAAAACTTCTCTAAAGCAAATTTCACACTCCTCAAAACCGAGGTGGAATCCTTCAAAGCCCCCAGGCCTGTGCAAAATACGGCCCAGACTGCAGAACCCTTTATAAATGCATTCTATGAACACCTTCAGGAATGCATGGATCATGCAATCCCAAATAAAACCAAGACCCAATCCTCCAAAGGCAGACTGCTGGACCCCAGCCATAAATAAACTATACAATAGAAGGAGGAAGCTACTACATGATAGAGCAAAATCCCAAAAAGGGAAGGCATCTCTGATCAGTATTAGCAAAAAACTACGGGCACTCATAAAATCGTCTAAGGCCAGCTTCGAGAGAAAAATTGCACAGGACACTAAGGATAATCACAATGTTTTCTTTAGTTATGTTAGGAACCTGGGTGGGAATTCCCAGATATGCTCAGAATTAGTCCAAAATGACAAAAAATATACCGAACCCACAGACATTGCCAACATCCTAGCTGACAGGTTCAGCGCAAACTTACCCCCCCCCCCCACCAAAAGGGCAAATATCTATCCCAGCAGAGTGCTGCTCCCCTGACATCTCAGATGCAAAGCAAAAAACACAGCATCAATGGGACCAGATGGTGTCCTGGGCTGCGTCCTACATGAACTCCAAGAAGAGCTAAACCCAAACATAAAACTACTGTTCAATCTCAGCCTTACTACAGGATATGTACCCAAAGAGTGATGTACAGCAACAGTGGTCCCTCTCCACAAAAGTGGTGCCTCAACGGACCCTGGAAACTATCGCCCCATAAGCCTGACTAGCTTGGTCTGCAAAGTTATGGAAAGGATCATCATGGACCTCATAAATAAAGATATTGGAAACCTACAGACACTGGATCCTACCCAGTTCGGCTTTGTTAAGGGCAGATCCTACCTCTTAAACCTGGTTGACTTCTTTGAAACCGTCACCAAGGCCATTGACAAAGGGAAGGTGGTCAACACAGCCTACCTGGACCTCGCAAAAGCCTTCGATACAATACCCCACTTGGGCATTATAGATAAGCTCACCAGCTTAAATATAAACTCCTATGTCACTAGATGGGTTGCAAACTGGCTCAAGGACAGAACCCACATAGTTAGAATTGCTGGAGCCATGTCAGACACCAAACCAGTTACAAGTGGCATCCCACAAGGCTCAGTCCTGGGACCTCTCTTGTTCGGTATATATTTCTCGGAGGTACAGGCCAACACAGAAGGACTGTGGCTGACCAGGTTCGCAGATGACTGCAAACTGGGTGCCATAATCGACTCTCCAGCCGACACAAGCATCCTCCAAAAGGGCCTCATAGAAACAGACAACTGGTGCCAGAGCCATGGCCTCAAGCTAAATGCCAAAAAGTGTATAGTCATCCCCTTTGGCAAAAACAAAGTGCCCACAAATTAGCACATAGGTGGTAATCCATTAAGTACAGAAAAAGTAATTAGGGACCTGGGGACCCAAGTTGATAGCAATCTCTCATTTGACAACCACGTGGCCAAAGTGGTTAGAAAAACATTTTATATAGCCCACCTAATCATGAAGGGATTCACATCTAGATCAGGGGAGGTCATCGTGCCTCTTTACTCATCCCTCATCAGGCTCATAATCAAGTACAATGCCCCTTTTGGGATTTACCTTACCAAACACCTGCAGCAACTGGAAAGACCCCGAAAGTACCTCACCAAGAGGATCAAAGGGCTCAAACAGATGTCATATGCTGCCCGGTTAAAGAAACTCCAGCTCTACTCAGTGGCATACCGCCTGCTTAGAGGCGATCTGTGCCTGATGTATAAAGCCATGTCCAACCCAGAATTAAGGGACATGCTGCACCTCAAAAAATCCAAATCCCATTGAGCTACGTGCTTGATAGACTTGAACCTCAGCACTGAAATAAATAGGACATGCTGGAGGGACAGATTCATAACCCAGAGGCTCCCTTCACTCTGGAATAAAATCCCAGTCCAGGTTAGGCAGAGTCCCTCATTGACTCTCTTCAAGAGGAATCTTGATGAGTGGATGGGAGATCATAGGTTTACCCCGGGTATCACTTCTGTGTCACTGTTAGACAGAGGCACAGTATACTAACCTCGAAAAAGGGCATAGCAAAATTAATTTAAAATGGGTGGCGAAAGCCAAGCATACTCTGGCTAGGCTTATAAATGCCCTAGGGCAGATAGTCTAGTATGAACCTATGAACCAATAAAGAACTGTGGGTTATGGAAGATATCCAAAGTTTTACAAAATGTGTTGATACAAAATGAATACAGCATGCATGCCTGATATAGTGCTGCCAGAAAGGATTACTAGGGTGGATTTATTTATTTATTTGTCCTTTGATAACTGAGAAAGTCCGACTGAGCCAATAGCCCATTTTAAGCTGAAGCCTGGGAAGAAAGCTCCACAACAAATTCAAAAATATTTAAACAGTAATTTAGTAATTATATACAATGGGAGGAAAAACCCACAGCAGATTAAATATTTTACAGTGAGTTGGGGAGAAAGAATCCAGAAAAACACACATAAAAACATTTTTACAGTAGCTGATAAGTAATTATATACAAGGGAGAAAATCCTATACAACTACTATGAGAAGTGATGATCCAACACTTAAATATAAACAGTGAGGGTGCAGAATGGAAACTCTCTCCCAGAGAAGGTACAGTTGCATATATGAACCAGAAGAAGGCTACTGAAATAAGACATTTCTAGAATTGCAGAAGCATTTGTGACTTCTGTGCATAAAACTGCTGAAAAAAGCAAAATGTTACACTTAAGCAATACATGACACTTAAGCAAAATTTAAACAGCTAATATAGATTTAAAAAGTACTTGAATGTATATATCAACAATTAAGTGATACTATACACCCTACTGTTGAAGAAGTTGTCAGATAAGGGAGTTGTAAAAATATTATGAGAAGTTCTGATGAGTAATACTGTGAAAAAAATCTGAAAACTGCTAAGATGGATAACATTTTGGTGATATAACAAAGAAATGAAGAAAAGCAAAAAATTGTAAACCTTTTCAAGAATATGATAGCTGTACAGATTATTGACAATGCACCCAGACAGCAGCACTGTACTAGAAACTTTTGAAAACTGTGCTTTGTTTGGAAAGAAATGGGTGAAATGAAAAAAAGCAAATGGTGGGCAGAGGTGTTAAGTCTGACTTTAAGTATAAATCAAGATGATTTGTAAATTGTAAAAATGTTTTAAGAGCTAAACTAGAGTATACAGGGCTGTGTACAGATAACTTTGATATACACATCAGATATTTATTGTGCTAGTTTGGTAACGGTTATCGGGCAAATTTTATAGATGTAGTATTTATTTCAGAATGTATAGCAATACCTATCGTCATGTATAAGCCAAAAGATTAAGATGATGATGAAATAAGAGGTACCTTTTAAGAACAAGTTCTGGTAAAAGCAGATTTCTCAAAAAAATGAAAGGAAAGACAAAATGGCTTTAATGAAATGGTTTGGGTGGCTCATAAAGTTTAACAGCTATGTAGACCTCAGGCTGCAAAAAATGTGAAAGTATAAGAAGAGTATATACTCCACAAGGTAGTGGCCATCAGGTATCTGGCATAGGTGGAGAAACAATAGATGAAAATGGATTTTATATCACATTACCCAGCAAAGCCTCTTCACAAATGTTCCCCAAAAATAAGATTTCTGAATCTGTGGTAAAATTAGCAAAACCTATACATTTAACTGGATCTTGGAAAGTTGGATTTGTCAGAAATACAGTAACCTAGAATGTGATATAATTTCACACTTGAAGACAGCAAACTTTCTGCTGGTGAGATAAGTAAACTAATATTTAAGCTGAAAATATCTAAATGTTATTATACCAGTGTTAATGATGTGGTTACTGCCATGAATAAGGTTCTACATCATGCAGGCATAGCCCTGTCTTTAGACTATGATGATCACGAGAAAAATAAACTTCATAATGACACAGTACATATATTTTGAGTGAACCATAACCTGTATCACATATTTTGGAGTTGTCCCCTGGGGAAACACAATTTCATTCTAGCAGTGGTTTAACTATGCAGACATTAATGGAAGGTTAAATATTATGTCATGTATATAATGCCTTTACTGAGCACCAGAGAGCTGGAAATAGAGGTGCAGTTGCTTCAATGTGTGTAAATTGCTGGTAAAAATAATATAATCACACTTATCTGCTATGATAAACTGGGTTATATAGCAAACACAAAATAATTTATTCAGAGCTTCTTTGTGTCTGGCTTAGACACCTGTGACTGCAAGACTTGGATTGCTTCTAAAATTATCTGGACCTAGAAAGCTGATATAAGTATAATTTTGCTCTTGCTCTGTTTTTGTCATATTTAACACTGCTGTGTGGCATTTATTTATTTTGTTGAATCTATCACTGTTTTTCAGCCTGCACTTGTTAAAGAAACTCCATCTGTCTCTTACTGCTGCTCTTAGGTTGTTTTAACAATATGCTGATATTTCCTAACCTCCTCTGATATTGCAAAAGCTATTCTGAGTGGGTCTGCCAAAATATTTCTAAGTTTTGCAAAGTTTTTGTGTGTTGTGAACATTTTTCAGGATTAGTGAACTTATTTCCAAGGATTCCTGATATTGCAGGAATTCTTACTTCTGTTCTAAAGCATTTGTTATGCATTTAAGCTCAAAGCCAGTTTGTCTTACATCGGGGAGGAGGTTCTTTTGTACTCTGGTGGGAGCAGAGAGCTAAATTTAACCCATCCAAGTTGGGAACTACTGGTCAATAGTTTATTGTGTTTTATCTGATTGGCCTGATGGTTTAACCTTATAAATGTCTTTCATCCTGCTTGTATAATTGCTGATGTACAAACATGGTTCCATGTGCTTACATATAAGCGAACCTCTCCAGTTTAAAACCCTCTATAGGAAACATTCTCCATAGTCTCCCACTGTTCACAGCTGCTCAAAGAGCTGTCAGTTTTTGCAGAGGGTGGTACCACTCCAGGTCATCTGATAGTATACTACTAAACTTTCTCACTTTGACCTTTAAGTGACTGTCCCTTATTCCTTCCCATCTAGAAACTGTGTTTCCTTGCCTTACATACCATAGGCTAGATTCAGACCTGCAGAATCTAAACTGTTTGGTATCACTGTGTTCTTAGACCAGCCCTCTTACATTAAGAGGGCCTCCCTGCACCCTTGTGCAGAAGTGTCTCATTCAGGACTCATCGGAGTTGGAGACTGCTGGAGAAAAGATCATTTTGGGGATTTCCCATGAGTAGCTGTGTTAAAACTATTTAAACTTGCCTGTATAAACCCCATGTTTGCAAAGGTTTGTGCTCAGTTTACTGGAGTTCCTCAATGTTTGGCAACTTTAGCCAGAGGTTTGGAGTGTATCTGCACTAAAATTCAAGACATCCCCTGAAAAAACCTGAATAATAAGCATATTTTAAGTAAACACTGTACTGAATTACTGCTTCATTTTTGCTGCTTGTGACTGCTTTTTACTCTGTACTTTGAAATTATGTTTCATTGTCATTGCCTTATATAGCATAGCCTAGATTCAGACCTGCTGAATCTAGACTGTTTGGTATCACTGGGCTCTTAAACCAGCCATTTTACATTAAGAAGGCCTCCCTGCACCCTTGTGGCAGAAGTGTGTAGCTTAGGACCTATCTAAGTTGAGGATTGCTGGAGAAAGGCTCAATTTGGGGGTTTCCCATTAGTAATTGTGTTAAAAGAGTTTAAATTTGCCTGTATGTAAGCTCACATTTGCTTGGGTTTTTGGTCAGTTTACTAGAGCTGCTCAAC
This sequence comes from Protopterus annectens, assembly GCF_019279795.1. Classification (NCBI taxonomy): domain Eukaryota; kingdom Metazoa; phylum Chordata; order Ceratodontiformes; family Protopteridae; genus Protopterus; species Protopterus annectens. Next base: position 1,683,471,456 of record NC_056741.1, read on the forward strand.
ATTTGGCAATTTTAGCCAGAGGTTTGGAATGCATTTGCAGTGAAATCTAAGGCATCCACCGAAAAAAAAAAAACAGAAAAATAAGTATATTTTAAACCAGCACTATACTTTGTTAACTGTATTTAATTGAATTGCTGCCTGATTTTTACTGTTTGTGACTAAGTCCAGCTAGCCCACTTCCTTTTCAAATACCACATTCAGAAAAAATCCTGTCACAATGCATGGCAGTTTCCCATCATTTTTCCTGCCAGCTTGATTGATATGGGCATCTTGATGCAATGTAGCAATTGCTTCATGTATACTGACAACCATTTACTCCTAAAGCAAATGAACACCCTATGTGAGAGATGCAAATACACTGTGGAATTGGAGTCAATTCTCTCATGAAAAAAAAACAAACTAGACATCAAACAGCTTCTCAGCACACACACTTTACCTCTCGTGAAAACCTCACCTCTCACACAAAATAAGGCCATAACACATAAATCCACGTATGCAGAGGTACTTACTAAAAGCCTATCAAAAGAGCCGAGATCTCTCAAGCACACACCACTCACACTCACCACTAAGCATAAAGAAATAACTACACATCTCAACATATACATCTGTGTCTCAACAAATAAGCCCCTAAGGCAAAACACATTAAATGTCTTGGTTATAGGCGACTGCATAGTTAGACACACAGATGTCCCCCTCACCAGACAGGACAAGGAGAAGGTTATGGTCTGCTGCCTATCACGTGCCAAGATCCAACAAATCACACATGCACTCAAGTCACTCAACAACAAATACCGTTATGACTCTGTCATAGTCCATGTTGGACTGAATGACTTGAGATGTACCTCTCTGGACTATATGAAAAGAGAAAGATGAAACTTTCCGATTTTGTGTCCCAGACAGGTACATCCTTTATCCCTAAGCAGTATCCTACCCTCACCCAGGATTATGCCACAATATAAAAAAAAAATTATTGACTTTAACAATTGGCTCAGTTTCTGGTGACAGTCCAGGGGGATCCAGTATCTGTCAGCCTGGGAGGATATGGTAGACAGACCTCACTGCTTTGCTAGAGATGATTTGCAGGTATCCCCCCTAGGCTTTTGCCACTGAAAGCACCCCAGCCATGCAGGACTACAATGCCTTCCACACATTCAGACCTCAAAAGGAGCATGAAGGAACCAAAGGTGGAAGTGTATCCATCCTCATTAAAACTAAATACACTTTGAGACTGGTCAAACAGCATGACTCTCTCAAACTGCTCCATGTCCAATTAACTATTGGGAAAGTACCATACCTCATCATTGCTAGCTATAGATCCCCCATCATGAACCAGAATAAGTACACCACCTCCCACAATTTATTGGAATCCCTCACTATATAGTTCAACACCTTAGTCAGAGGAGATTTCAATTATCCTTCCATAGACCGGGGGATATACATGAGCAAAAACACGCTTGCCCAAAGGGTCCTGGGCTTTGTTAGCGCAAATGCTCTAGAACAGATAGTCTGCACCCCCACTAAGGGATCTAATGTTCTGGCCATAGTACTCACCAACATGGGGGGGGGGTCACTGTATTTCACCATGCGTGATGCCCACCCTGGTTAGGTCAGACCACAAATCAGTCTCATTTGAAGAAACTGCTGGAACTGACAACCTCGCAGGAAGAAAAATTATAAAAAACTTCACCAAAGCTAACTACAGCCTACTAACATATAGTATAAAAAGCTTCATACCACCCTGTGGTGGTGCTGCGGTAGCGTTGTCGTCTCACACTAAGATGCTGTCCAGTTTGAGTCTCAGCTAGAGCATCTTCTGCGTGGAGACATGCGTGACTGGGCGTACCTTCATTGAAGGTTATGTGTCAGGCCTGGCAAGCCGGTACGTAAAAATCAACTGCCAATCATTAGCGGACCGGAGTTCCACTGTGGCGACCCCTAACCGGGAAAAGCCGAAAGACACAAACAAACAAACCACCCACAATCGCAGACATCAATGATCATTATGCAGGTGTATGCAAATGCACTGTACATACACTTAAGCGACCGCATAAACTCAGCTATACCTGACCGTATCAAAACCAGGTATTCCCCATAAAAAACAAGCCACCATGACGGACTTCAAGTATAAACAGATTATATAACAAGAGGAAGAAACTGTTGTCCAAAAGCAAGAAGGATATCATTCTACAGAGGAAGGGTTCCCTCCTAAGCCTAAACAAGAAAATCAGAAATCTTGTAAGATCTTCTAAAGCAAATAATGAAACTAAAATCGCATCTCTAGACAAGGATAATCATAAGACATTCTTTAACTATGTCCAAAGTTTAAAACATAAAACAGAATGCTCAGCTATATGTAGATGGAGTCACTCAAACCACACTGGAAGATATTGCCAATCTGCTAGCTGATAGAGTCAGTTCAAACTTCACCCCCCCCCATCCCCACATACCATATCCCAAAGCATACCTGACAGCAGCCCTCTACCTAGTATCTCTCATACCTGAGCTTGCCAAGGCCAAAGAAACAGCCTCAGTGGGACCAGATAATATCCCAGGTTGTTTAGTAAACAATATAAAACAAGACCTAGCATACCCCTTAGGCGTTCTCTTTAGTCATAGCTTGTGAACTGGCTATGTTCCTGCAAAATGGAGAACTGCAACAGTAATCCCCCTGCGCAAAGGGGGGTCATCAACTGACCCTGGGAACTACAGATCCATAAGCCTAACCAGTCTCATCTACAGGGCCATGGAAAGAATTATCATGGACCTTATCAACAAGGACATAGGTGACCTACAAATGGTGGCCCTAACCCAGTTTGGCTTTTTTAAGGGTAGATCATACCTGGTAGACTTCTTTGAGAATGTCACCAAAGCCATGGACGAAGGTAAGACAGTGCACGCAGCCTATCTTGACCTTGCCAAGGCTTTCGGCACAATAAGCCACTCTGGCTACATTAAGAAACTCTCCCAGATAGGGATTAACCCTTATGTTACTAGATGGGTAGACAATTTATTCACTGACAGAACGCACTCTGTTAAAATTGGTGACTCCACCTCCACCAGTAGACCCGTCACCAGTGGAGTACCACAGGAGTCTGTGCTGGACCCCTTGCTATTTGTCTTCTATTTCTCAGACGTCCAGGCCAAAATAGATGGCCTTTGGCTCACTAAGTTCGCTGATGATTGCAAACTGGGAGCAATCATTGAGTCCCCCAACAATGTCAACATATTATAAGAAGGGCTAACACAAACAAATGATTGGTGCCAAAGCCATAATCTAAAACTAAATGCAAAAAATTCATTATTATTCCTTTTTGAAAAATGGCATTCCCTGCAAGTGACAATATTGACAGTACCCCCCTGAGCTCCTAATCGATGGTGAGAGACTTGGGAACATAGGTTATAGCAATCTGAATTTTGACCACTAGGTTTCCACAGTGGTAAGGAATGTCTTCTATGTAGCACACCTCATAAGCAAGGCTATAGCATCCAGGTCAAGGGATGTTATAACTCCACTGTACTTGACCCTCATCAGACCACTGATAAGAGTATAATGAACCCTTCTGTGTGTACCTCACAAGATGCATGCAGCAACTAAAGAGACCTCAGAGATTTATCAATAAGAAAATGCAGGGAATCCAAACCATGACCTACATGGACAGGCTGAAAGCCCTGTGACATTACTCTGTATCTTATAGGGTGCTGAGAGGTGACTTGTACCTGGCCTATAGAACAATCTCCAACCTTGCCCTAATGGAAATGCTGCACATCCAAAAGTCAAATGGCTCAAGAGTCACTTGCTTTAAAGATTTCGACCTAGCTTGTGACATTAACAGAGCATGCTGGAGAGACAGGTATGTGCCCCAGAGAATGCTGATTCTCTGTAATAGACACCCTATTCACATAAAACAGGGCTCCTCACTGACACAATTCAAATGCAACCTAGAAAATTGGATGGGAAATCCCAAATTTACCCCTGGTTTGGCAGCCATGTCCCTCATGGCCAGGGATAGCTAGTGTTGATCACAGACCCACTCTGTTCATAAATTTGTTCTGTGAACTACCCATAAAGAACAAGTAGGGATACTTGGGATTAATATGGCTAGGCCAAGGCTCTAGGGATGCTAGCCTAGTAACCTTCTATGAACCTGTCAACCTATGATATTACAACATTAGAGATAAAGAATGATCAAGACAGAAACATTATTTATGTTAATTGGTAAGGAGATTGTGAAGTTTCATCTATGCCCTATTAAGGGCTCTTTTTGATATGTCAAGACACTTTTATGGAGATCCTAACTTATGCATGTCTTATTATAAAGGACAAGCAGGATATGGCTAACCAGAGTTTCACAGTGTTCTAGTCATATGTGGTGCTGGAATAGACTTTCGTAAAGGCCTTGAAATATGGAGAATTGCAGCCTGGCTGCAAAGCACACCCTACATCAGCTGAAAACATTGTCATTGATGCAGTTGGCAATGTTCTGAATTCCATTACATCACCTCTGTCACCACCACCACAACCCACCCCACAGCTGCAAGAAGGGTCTAGAATGATATTTTACCAAAGACCTGACAATATAAGCTAGGGTGTGCCACCAAGGGGTTAGAGTTAGTTTTATTAAAAAGGTATATGCTCAAAGAAGCCAGTTAAGAAAGTGAAATCCAAGGTGAAAAAGCATTGCAAATCTAAAAAGGACAGAGACCTGTTTTAATTGTGGCATTGGTATAATGCAAGCTGCAAGAATGTGCTAAGTTCAAATTAGAAATGTTCTCTCTGCCACTGACTCAAACAAGTATAGAAAAAAACTACTTTTGAAATGCTCCCCTTTGTCGGTTGTAAGTGATAATGCGCCTCTAGAATTTTATTTTGCTGAGAATGGTGAAGATTACATTGATATGAAGAGTACCATGCTGTACCTATCATGAAAGATTACAAAGATAGATGATAAGAATAATGATGATAGGAAGATAAAATGTCACAAACAGGATGGCGATGCAGTAAGCTTATGAAATTTCCAACTGGGTGGACGTTATGGTGGGTGATTGACTCATAATCCAGAGTAATAACAGTTACCCCTACAGAGCAATCGTTGAATCATTGCTTAATTATAGTGGTGATACACTTGCTACACAGTTTTTGGCAGGATTTTTTTTATATTGACATGCCAGAACAATATGAAAACACTTTACTCAATTGTCCAAATGAAAGCTTTTAAAACTTTCACAACCAATACTATAAAACTGTTGGGGTCAATTCCATTAAATTTGTTCTTTCAGGAATATTTCCTTTGAATGGCATGAATGTTAAAATTAAATAAGTACGTAAAACCAGATTTTGTTTAATTAGTGGTGATGCTGCTGAAGCATATAAAGTGCATATGAGTCTGCAACCATCTATGTGAAAAGTCACTGGTAGTGCATATTGGGTATACACGGGCTTTTCAGATCATGTATGACAGATGATTGATCAAATTGCTTTGAAACTCTATTCCCTTGCAATGGACTTACAAGTCTGTAATTGGAGCAATTTATTCATTGGCCTGTTATCTAAATTAATGCTGATTGAGTTTGTCGATAATGACACATTTAGTGGTATTTACAGAAAAACTCCAGTTTTAAGCATTATGACATTAATTCAAAACTAGTTATGTTGCTGGTGAACCAGTTCCTTCTAGACCCTGCAACTTGATTTTACACCTAGCAATGTGGTCAGACAATACAACAATTCAGTTGGTGTTAGTGGAAGATACATGAAAGACAACTCCTTCCTGATTGACTGTGGGAGGGGTTCTGTCATGAGTACACATTATTTGCCTTTGATCCCAGTCCTGACCAAAGTAGCAGTAGTCATTATTTCCTAGCATGATCTGGTAACCAAAGAGCTAAGATAGTGTTTGCAACCCCCCTCCCATCTACCACAAATATCCTGGTGTATGCTATATTTGCTAAAGTGCTAGAAATTAACCAACGATGTAACAGTGTGTTTGACTTCAGCTGACATGGACACAATGCAGTTGTCTACCTTTTGGCAAGCTAATCCTTTTGTCAAAGAAAGCCTTTTGGGAGTATATGCCTATATACCAAGTTACATTCAGGTGTACTTGAATGACTAATAGTGAACATGCAGCCAAAACTGATGCTGGCAAGCCCTGTCTAGCTATCTACCCAGTAATACATATGGCTTTTTACCAGACTTCAAACATTTCCAGCATCAATTATTAAGTTTTTCTGGAGGAATGTGATTTTTTTTTAAATTCGAACCAGATTACAGACACAATCCCAGGGATTCATTAACAATCATGTAGGCTTTGTCTGAAGCCTACATGATGTTTTCCTGTTAGCATAATGAGCAACATTGCTAATCCCATATGCATACTGATACAAGCATGTTTTCATGGCCAGCAACAGTGTTGGCAGCCAAAAAAATGTTCCTATGGGCAAACCTGTTTTCTGTGCTTACTTGGAAAGTGGCAAAACTATAATGAAAGCAATGTCAGGCAGGGAAAGTGTACTAAAGACAATGTGCACAGAAATCCAAAGTATGAATACAGAAATAAGTAACAGGGGAGGGTAAACAAGAAGGGTAACTGTAGTAAAAGGGTTACCAGGCAGGGAAAGTCTGCTGAGGACAATGTACACAGAAATCAATGATATGAATACAGAAATGATTAAAAGGGGAGGATAAATGCTCAAATTGTGTTAAGATAATTTATATTAATGTGTTTATGTCTTAAAGACAATTTTGTAATATAAAATTATGCAATACTTATGTCATAATTAATGGTGGTCACACTTCCTGAGCAAATATAGACAAATTATAACAGACATGATAGTATAGGATGTGAGAGTTACACAACGTAACATTGTAACAGAGGGGAGCAAATGAGATATAAATGTGATTGACATGATAGTATAGGATGTGAGAGTTACACAACGTAACACTGTAACAGAGGGGAGTAAATGAGATATAAATGTGATTAACATGATAGTATAGGATGTGAAAGTTGCACAACGTAACATTGTAACAGAGGGGAGTAAATGAGATATAAATGTGATTGACATGCTCAGGTGAGATGACAGCAAAAACAGTGCATACATTAGGGAGTATCTGCATAGCTTGCAGTTCATCAAGTTAATATACTGGAAAATAAGAATGGCTCGTAACCACAATCTCCTTTTGTAAGAAATCAATTCATGTCATCACTGTTACCACTGAGCTATGTGTTAACTGTGTATGCCACAGAAATAGGCACAACACATGTACATGGAGGATCATCCTTGAAGGAAATTATGCCCTTTCATATTCTAATGGGTATGGATCCCATATGTATGTACGTGGCATTACAAATGTGGGAGCAGAACACGTCATATGTAATACCCATGCCTAATACACTCCTGCCTACCACAGTTATTGGGCAGACAAATAATAATAGAAGCAAACACCACACTTTGATATGATTTATTCCACAGAGCTGTGTAATGTCTGTATCTGCCACAGGAGGTAGCAATGTATATTATCACAAACAATTGAAATTAATGTATGAATTAAGAAAGGATCCCTGATAATGAATGTTATATCAGTGTGTCAGGCTGATGACAATTAATTGACTATGCTCATGTGCACACAACTGTGATCAGTCCTATAGCAATAGTCTTTGGTCAAGGAAGGTTTCTCTGTATTTTTGTACACATACCACCCAGGAACTAGAGCACACTCATGTACAACTCACTTCTCAATCCATGTGCCACAGGAGCACTCTCACCTTGGCCTTGGCAGAGCAAATTTTCTACTGCCATGAAATCCAAGCATGTGCAAACATGTGCTCATGCAACACATCAAGGGATAATAATGATATGATGTAATGGTTGTTGTGTGACATTAGTATAGTCACACAAAACAATTCCCTATGCTAGAAATGAACATCAAACTATACAACTCTTTCAGCTGACAATATGGGTATGAATCACATACATAGCAGTGGAACTGTCATCACAGCTGTTGAAATCCATCTATGTGAAGTCATTACATCAGATGCACTGTATTTGCCCATAACCTTTATCTGATAAAATGGATGAGGGAGGCCCGTGCCACTCTATATGGACACATTAGAACTGGGAGGACATTATTACCTCATAACAGTTAAGGACATAAATACTTGAAGTCACTTAAGTAGGTTTTGAACACAACTAAGTGTGAGAAAATCAATATAATAGTGGGATCAATGAATGTGCAATGGTATAAGTGCATCTTGAGTTGTGATGTGTTTGGGTATATGAAAGCATCACATCATGTTGATGAATCAAGGCATATGTGTCCCTATAATTACTATGAAGTAATCTTGCTGTATGTCAGACAACATTGCCTGATGCTAGATATACCCAAAAAACTGTAGCATTCTGTTGTTGTTACTGCAATAGTAAAACAATTATTTACAATGTGGATATAATCCTGTATTAAAACACATGCCTTAGTCAGGCAACATCATATATTACACTGTGTCAAGTAAAGAGTCCTGACAAGGTGTATCACTACAACTGGTATGGAAGGAAAATCTAATCAAATGATAGCATCAGCTAACTGATACTAACTAATACAGCATTTCAGAATGAACATTTGAATAAACTCTTGTAAGGGAAAACAACATCTACACATGAGAGTAGCACATGTGGGTGACAACACCGTTAACAACATGTACACTGAGTGTAAGCACTGATGTCAGGATTTGAACTATATACCTAACATCACAGGCTACAGAAGGTTTGCTGAAACAGAAGCACCACTCAAGATTTATTTTACAACTGTGACACTGTAGATTTCAGTCTATGATATCACCATGTTTCTACTAAAAAGTGGTAGCACAACACAAGCACATTTATAGATATATATATATATATATATATATATATATATATATATATATATATATGTATATATGTATATAGATATAGATATAGAGATACATATATATATATATATATATATATATATATATATATATATATATATACACACACACACAGTGGCTTTCATACCCATATTGTCAGCTGGAATAGTTGTATATGTATATATAGATAATCACAAGGCTTTCTTTAGTAATGTTAGGAACCTGGGTGGGAATCCCCAGATATGCTCAGAATTAGTCCAAAATGACAAAAAAAACACCGAACCCACAGACATTGCCAACATCCTAGCTGACAGATTCAGCGCAAACTTCTCCTCCCCGCCCCCCACCAAAAGGGCAAATATCTATCCCAGCAGATGCTCAGGTAAGAGCTGCCCTCTCCAAAGCAAAAAACACAGCATCAATGGGACCAGACGCTGTCCCAGGCTGCGTCCTACATGAACTCCAAGAAGAGCTAAACCCAAACATAAAACTACTGTTCAATCTCAGCCTTACTACAGGATATGTACCCAAAGAGTGGCGTACAGCAACAGTGGTGCCTCTCCACAAAGGTGGTGCCTCAACGGATCCTGGAAACTATCGCCCTATAAGCCTGACTAGCTTGGTCTGCAAAGCTATGGAAAGGACCATCATGGACTTCATAAATAAAGATATTGAGGACCTACAGACACTGGATTCTACCCAGTTTGGCTTTGTTAAGGGCAGATCCTGCCTCTTAAACCTGGTTGATTTCTTTGAAACAGTCACCAATGCCATTGACGAGGGGAAGGTGGTCCACACAGCCTACCTGGACCTCACAAAAGCCTTCGATACAATACCCCACTCGGGCATTATAGATAAGCTCACCAGCTTAAATATAAACCCCGATGTCACTAGATGGGTTGCAAACTGGCTCAAGGACAGAACCCACATGGTTAGAATTGCTGGAGCCATGTCAGACTCCAAACCAGTTACAAGTGGCATCTCACAAGGCTCAGTCCTAGGACCACTCTTGTTCGGTATATATTTCTCGGAGGTACAGGCCAACACAGAAGGACTGTGGCTGACCAAGTTTGCAGATGACTGCAAACTGGGCGCCATAATCGACTCTCCAGCCGACACAAGCATCCTCCAAAAGGGCCTCATAGAAGCAGACAACTGGTGCCAGAGCCATGGCCTCAAGCTAAACGCCAAAAAGTGCATAGTCATCCCCTTTGGCAAAAACAAAGTGCTCACAAATTACCACATAGGTGGTAATCCATTAAGTACAGAAGAAGTAATTAGGGACCTGGGGACCCAAGTTGATAGTAATCTCTCATTTGACAAGCACGTGGCCAAAGTGGTTAGAAAAACATTTTATATAGCCCACCTAATCATGAAGGGATTCACATCTAGATCAGGGGAGGTCATCGTGCCTCTTTACTCATCCCTCATCAGGCCCATAATTGAGTACAATGCCCCTTTTGGGATGTACCTTACCAGACACCTGCAGCAACTGGAAAGACCCCAAAAGTACCACCAAGAGGATCAAAGGGCTCAAACAGATGCCATATGCTGCCCGGTTAAAGAAACTCCAGCTCTACTCAGTGGCATACCGCCTGCTCAAAGGCGATCTGTGCCTGACATATAAAGCCATGTCCATCCCCGAATTAATGGACATGCTGCACCTCAGAAAATCCAAATCCCATCGAGCTACGTGCTCGAGAGACTTGAACCTCAGCACTGAAATAAATAGGACATGCTGGAGGGACAGATTCATAACCCAGAGGCTCCCTTCACTCTGGAATAAAATCCCAGTCCAGGTTAGGCAGAGTCCCTCATGGACTCTCTTCAAGAAGAATCTTGATGAGTGGATGGGAGATCGTAGGTTTACCCCGGGTATCACTTCTGTGTCACTGTTAGACAGAGGCACAGTATACTAACCTCAAAAAAAGACATAGCAAAATTAATTTAAAATGGGTGGTTAAAGCCAAACACACTCTGGCTAGGCTTATAAATGCCCTAGGGCAGATAGCCTAGTATAAACCTATGAACCTATGAACCTATATATATATATGTATATATATATATATATATATATATATATATATATATATATATATATATATATATATATGCATTTGCAGCCTGCTCTGCACAGTAAGAGGAAGAAACATGTACTTACAGAAGACATTCAGTCTTGTATTCGATTCCCTACCTATGTACTTACACAATCTACATGCTGGTGCATTACATGCATACACCACAAAAGAAGTCTGACTTAATGTGAGTCAGACTGCATCTTTGAAGGGCTGAAATCAGCTGTGTCTTACAAAGGAGAGATGAGTGCAAAACTTACTTCTACATTTATATAGAATTCTAAATGTTGTCAATACAAATGTGTAAGACACTCTTACATCCATTTACATTCGCACACTGTCATGAGGTTCTTCTGCTTTATTTGAACCCCCACCCTATCTACATACACAATACACATGAAAATGAAGTATACACACATGCCACAGGAGAGATCTGACTTTAGAAGTGTGAGAGAAGTGCGAGAGTACATTTTTCAAAGGATCGCCTCATTATTATGTTACTGGCAGTATATGTTTGTGTACGGGGGGAAAGGGGATATGGGACTCATCTGACCATGTAAGTGTTTTTCAGGAGTGGAAGTCAAATAAGCACAGTTGCTGAATTAATCCTCCAGTTGTGCTATGGCCCTAAGCATCACACATAACTTGATTGCTGTAAGATTAGAACCCTCTATCTATCTAGTTACACTATCTAAAGGACACAGTCTTTAACTCAAGTGCACTTTATAGAAGATGACATCATCATTGTGTTGCAGAGAAGATGACATTAGGAGAAAGGTCTGACACTGATGTGGACTCAACCTCCACTGTAAAAGTTTCTTCAGACTGCTAGTTGAGTGAGGCCAGCAGTATATAAGGTCATCCTTACCTGACTATATACACATTCCCTCATACACATACACAAGCTGATTGCTATGAGATTAGATTCCCCATCTATCTAAAATTAATCACAGTATACAGATCATTTTACAAATAGTGTCAAAATGTGATTATTGTAAGACTTTTTTGTGATGATAAGAAGTACTGCCAGCCATGTCAGGAAGAGTAGGGCAGTGAATATATGACTTGTGCCAGCACAGCTAGCTGGAATTTTGTAAATAATTTTAAGTCATTTGTATATCAAAACTGATTTGTACAGATGCTTGTGCTGAAAATGTATTTGTGAGGTTTGCTTGTGTTAAAGTGTATCAACAGTGCACCCTGCTGGAATGAAAAGAAATGCACCTGTATTACTGTAACTGAATTAAATGTATATGTTTTAATAGATGACACTGGGACAGCAGAGGTTAACCAGCTAGCTTACTTTAAGAAACATAAGAGAAATGTAAACAAGCTAGTAAACAATTGAAACAGCACCTCACAGGATCAGAGATGGTGGGTCTGGAAGAAGCCTTTGTTCATTAGTTCAGTAAAAAGAGTGGAAACCCTAGGCACTGCCACAAACATTTAGATGTGTATTGTAGCCATCTATGCTAAATTCCTGTGTCAGCTTCAAAGGGGGATACTACGAGAACCTACAGTCAGGTGACCAGAGGTGTCATTCTGTAAGCCACTGTGGATATTATATTTTACAGGGAGTAATCTCTGAGTATGGAGTATTCTGATGTGGGGAACCTGACTAAAAAGACTGCTTACATATTTAATTGGGCCTTGCTGTATCAAGTAAGTTATTAGGGAGTAGTAATTCTCCTAGATTCAGTCATAAATCTAGTGAAGCTTAGTTCAGAGATTGTTTTTCTTTATTTGTATGAGTCTGTCCATTAATGTTGTTTTCAATATCTCCTGTTATTTGAACTCTGTGGTTTATTGTAAACATATATTCAGTATTTTCATGCTCTTCTATTATTTATTATTAAATATATTTAAAACTTGTATTGTGGCTGGTTCTTGTCGAAAGTATTTAACCTTTGAGAGTGCTTATATTTGTTTGTTGACACTGTGTGGGCCACTCCAGAAGGCCTAACTGTCTTCGTCAATTACTACCATTTGTATTAGTATTAATATTGCACAGTATATTGTAGCTGTCTTTGCTAAATTCCTATGCCAGCTTCAAGGGGGATACTGTAAAAACCTAAAGTCAGGTGCCCAGATGAGGTCATTTTGCAAGCCATCTTGGATATTATGTTTTACAGGAAGTAATCTCTGAGTATGGGGTATTCTGTTTTGGGTAACCTGACTAGAAGATTGCTCATGTATTTCATTGTGCCTTGCTCTATCAAATATGTGGCACAGTGGTGCAGTGGTAGTATTGTTGCCACACAGCAAGAAGTTCTCTGGTTCGATTTTTGACTGGGGTACCTTCTGTGTGGAGTCTGCATGTCCTCCCTGCATTCGTGTAGGTTTCCTCTGGGTGCTCCGATTTCCTCCCACATTACAACAACATGCATCTGGAGTGTTTCTCCCTGGGCCCCCAGTGAAAATTGGCTTTGTTCCAAGTCTGACTTTCCTGGTAAACAAATGTTAACTAAATAAATAACATTATTAAAGAATAGTAATTTTCCTAGATTCAGTAAGGAATCTAATGAAGCTTAGTTTAGGGATTGATTTTCTTTATTTGTATGAGTCTGCCCATCAGTGTTGTTTTCAATATCTCTTGTGATTGAACTCTGTGGTTTACTGTAAATATATATTCAGTATTTTCATGCTCTTCTATTACAATTTATTATTAAATAGTTTTAAAACTTTTATTGTAGCTGGCCCTTTTTGAAAATATGTAACCTTTGAGAGTGCTTATATTTGTTTGGTAACACTATGTGGGCCACTCCAGAAGGCCTAACTGTCTTGGTCAACTATTACCATTTGTAGTAGTATTGATTTTACACAGTATAATTGAACACCCTTTGTTAAGGGCCTTAGAGTAACTGATTGTGGAGTGTCTGGTGGTGGTGATATATACCTTATATTCTGGGCAGAAGGGGACACAGCAGGTAAATCTGTGCCAGCTTTCCCAGGTGTGTGTGTGTGTATGTGTGTGTGTGTGTGTATGAAAAATCAAATTTCACTGTGTGTGTGTGTGTGTGTGTGTGTGTGTGTGTGTGTGTGTGTGTGTGTGTGTGTGTGTGTGTGTGTGTGTGTGTGCCAATGTGAAATTTTGGCACATCCTGAGTATAGCTTTAAATTTATTGTGTCGGATACTGTAAAACTAATGGAATGGGGAGGGGCTTGACCATACTTATTAGAGAAACTGGAACTTTCCTGGCAGCTTCATCTGAATTCATTGTATTGGCCAGGTCTGAATGACAATGTGTCCAAAGGCACTTGATAGACACTAGTAGATTAATCTTATGCCATGGAGGTACAGCGGGAGCATTGTTGCCTCACAGCAAGAGGTTCTCCTGTTCGATTCACGGCTGGAGTGCCTTTTGTGTAGAGTCTGCATGTCCGCCTCGCGGTCAAGTGGCCTCCGAAAGACATGCGTGAATGGGCGTGGTTGGGTGTCGGGCTGGCAACTCGGCACGGTCCGGAGTTCCACTGTGATAAACAACAATTCTTGTTATATATATATATATATATATATATATATATATATATATATATATATATATATATATTTATATGTATATTTATATATATATATATATATATATATATATATTATATAATTCATCTTATAAAATTCATTTTAAATATATATATATATTGTTATCTATTACATATTTATATGATTACATAGTAAGGTTTTATATACAGGTATTTATTCTCTGGATTCATCTTATAAATCCATTTTATGTCATGGTAGGGCTTTTTATGTTATATAGCACTGTTATTTATTTATTTATTGCTATTAAAATATGTTTAGAAATTGGATAGCATTATCATGCAGTATGAGAAAGTGTAATTATTTGTTATAGGAATCATTAGGGTCCCTATTTGTAACTATTTAAATACTGACATATATTCTAACTGTTTTTTATGTGATGCCACTTTAAAATTGTGGTTTCCTGCTTAGCAGGAGAAAATGAAGTCACTATTCATTTGTATTTTAAATGCAGTTGTGCTGACAATACACTGTTTCTGATGAAGTCTCTTTTAAAGTTAATTTGAGACTAAAGTACTTATTTGTTGTAAAATAAAGCTTTGGTGTTCCTGAGGGAGAACAAGTCCATGTGGTACTTTGCACTGCAGTTCTTGCATTTTGAAGTAAACAAACTGTGCAGAAAGTACACTGGTTTGCTTTGGTGTTCCTAACAGCTATAATATACAGATGAATTTGCTTTAGCATATGTTTGCTATGTGCTTTTGCTTTACAAACATCAAGAAAAGGAAATCAGAAGTACTTAACTGTGTGTAAATGCACATACACACACACACACACACACACACACACACACACACACACACATTTAATACAGTACTGAGCATATCCAACAATTCTACTTGGTTTGTGAAATACTTTGGAGCTGACTGGTAAGAGAAGTTTTATTTGAATTTATATTTTATTTGTTATCACTGTTTTTCACTGTTTGTAGGTAGGAAGGGCTAGCTTGTTAACAAGATTTACTTTGATTCATATTTTCTTGTTTTACCTTTAATTTCACTGTTGGTTGTTAGAAAGGGATATGCTTTAGACAGGCAAGCGCTAGCCTCCCCCCAAGGGGCTTAGACAGCTATAAATTGACACAGACTGCAGAGAGGAAAATCCTGAGTATATCTAAATAATCCTACCTTGGTTTGTGATTTATTGATCTTTACTGTTAAGTATGACAGTAAGCAATAGTGAGCAACATATATTCATGAACAAGAATTGCTTTAGATGGTAAAAAAAAGAACTACCAGAAATGGAACATACTAGACATTGTTTGTGTTCCTAAAGGAATTACTGTTACTTCAAGCCAAATTTTACCACTGTTGATGTGCAGTGATCATGGGGTTATAAAAGTTAATTTGTTGCTAGATAATTCTGCCAAACTGAAATCTCATCCAATGCACAGAAGGTTAATTACAGATTTATGGAAGCAAAACAGTCACTATGTAAAACTAACTGGAGTGAGGTGCTCAGTGGAAAAACTGCAGATGGAATATGAAAATTTTTGAAAGAGAAATTGTTTGAGTGCAAAAAATAAAAAAAAAAGTTTAACATTAGGATCTTGGCATTCAACATCAGGGGGATATATTTCAAGATATCTGATTAAGGTGAGAGACAAAAAAAATGTAAGAAATGGAAGACAGGTCAAACTATCCCCGTGATTCATGAAGCTTGCGCCAGGTGCAGGCGTAGCATTTGTGGTATAACGCCAAATATGGCTGCTGAGCGATTCAGGTATGATCCAATTCCATGTGCACTACCGGCGTATGCCAGAACTGCACAGCCCTCGGCTTAGGTATGCTAATCACCCCATGCGCAGTGCCGCACCATGCAAATGAAGGTATATAGCGATTCATGAAGTGGTGCAGGCGTAGCATAAGCCCACGGAAATGTAAACCAAAAAACATGGTTTACATTTTTCCAAACAGAACATCGGAGCTATGAAAGCGGACCAGACTCATGTATTACAAAGTTAACATATGCCAATGGCTAAATATACAGCCAATGGCATAAGAAAAGATGCACAACACCTAAAAAATAACATTTAATGTCATGTCCACAGTAACGCAATGTACAACCACAGGGCATGTGTGCGCAAACGGGAACACAAAGAAAATATATACAAATGTCATAAAATCGCAATGTAATACATATCAGGATTTCACCATAATACTCAGTGGTATGCATGGTACACCACAACCAAGCTGCAAGGGTTGCTAAGGGTCTCTGACAGTATTCGGCACGATAACTATGAATTAGTAGTCAATGCCATGCAAATGAGGCAGGTAATACTGAATCACAAATGTCCTGCCGGATTAAGGATGTACCATACGGTGCAGCGCTACAACACCGAGGAGTGGCTCAGAGGTATATGCGACATCAGCAGTGGGGTATGCCACCATAGCTGTAAGCACATTGGAGCAATGCAAATCTGGCCTGGCAGTTGCTAAGCAAAGCCACAGGACGGGGGGGGGGTAGGTATAGCAATTAACACCTATTAACTCACAGCGAGCAATCAATGGTAGCTGACAAGTCTGCTTGCAGAATCCTGCAAAACAGGATAGGGGAGGTGTTGGATTGCAAAGAAAGGAGAACTGTCATAGCAGAGCAAAGCAAACCTACAGTAGACCAGCAATAGAACACATTAGGCAAGATAAGCCAGGTCTAGGAAAGTACAAATGAAAACAGGCTGCTGGATGCATGCCAGAAAATGGTAGGTGAAACGTGAAGAAATGTAAAGGGAAGGGCAAGAGGCAATCCACGGTAGCCAAATGTAATTCAACACTGAAGGAACCACAATAGTAGTTCCTGTAGTAAAACACATAAGATACCTTGTAGTTACGATCATACATACACACCCTATGACATCATCGGTGTTCCCAGCACAATAGTATAAAGTGTGAAAGCACCCTACACACACCTGTGTATCCCAAACACTGCACCATAGGTGTAAACACATGGGGAACATTTAAAATGTACATGTTGGGAGCTGCCATAGCTGTGATTCATCACCATGTGTTAGAGACTGACAGTGTTGTGGAGGATGATGCTGACAACCACCGCAGGCCCCGGAGGAGGAGAAGAGCGTTCAGACCAAGGGTAACCTACCAGGGGCTACATGATCTGGAGATAGTAGAGCATTACAGGGTGAACAGGGGCATCTTACAGCAAATAGTTGAGCTGTGTCAGCCATGCCTGAGATCCAGAAACAACAGAGGGGAACCCATCCCAGTGGACACAAAGGTATGTGTAAGCTTGTGAATACTAGCCACAGGTACCTTTCAAAGGCCAACTGGAGATATAATGAGGATCTCATAGGCATCAGCATCCAGGGTACTACACCAGTTCCTGGATGCCATGTTACCACATGCCAATGAGCATATATACTTCCCCCGAACCCAGGAGGAGTTGGCCAGCAATATGCATCACTTCCACCATGTGGCACACTACCCGGAGGTACTGGGTGTGATAGACTGCATGCACATACATATCAAGTCACCATCCGGTGAGCATGGTAGGCGCTACATAAACCGCAAGGGATTCCACTCCATCAACTGCCAGGTCATGTGCAATGCCCAGGGCATTATCATGGATGTGTGTGCTGGCAGCCCTGGAAGCTACCATGACTCCCATATCTGGCATGCCTCACAGCTGTATCAGGTATTTGTCAGGGGGGACATCCCACATGGCCACCTTGAGGGGGATGCTGGCTGTGCACTGGAGCCGTGGATGATGACTCCCATCAGAAATGCACACACACCCATGCAAGAACGCCATAATGAGGCACATGCATAAACTAGAATCATCATAGAGCGTGTGTTCGGGATGCTGAAATCACGGTTCCGTTGCTTGGACACATCTGGTGGAGCCTTGCAGTACTCTCCAGGCACATGTGCCCACATCTTCATAGTATGTGCCATGCTACATAATATGATCCTGCAGAAACAGCTGCAGCAGGGACAAAATAGTGAAGGCCCTCATAGCCCACTGTAATTACCAAGGCCATCACAGGCACAGAGGGATTCAGACCACAAACACCCTGTGCTAGCCCCAGTAGGCAGATGGAGGCGTGCCAAATATGCCTATGCCTTGGCAAAGAGGGAACATATAGCACATACTCTGACAGTGTAGGCCCCTACGGACTGACACACCTCTCCACCTGCACACACAGTAAAATGGATGGCACACACACATGACCACCTGTAAATTGTAATGTATAGGTGGGCTACTGTGGGACTCCTACATAGGCAGCCCTCAACCATTGTACACACAACAGCTATTGGAACAAGGAATGTCAACACCTGAACAGTGCATGCACCTATCAGCATATGTTGGTACTGTGTGTATAGGTTCCTAGGTACATTGGTAGGTACACGCCCGATTGTCAGAGGCCATACACCAATCAAGGCAAACAGTGTCTGCTGTCACCACAACATCGTGTAGCCAACTGTCGCTCAGTGGAGCAGAGGCAATCCCGGGATCACATGTGTGTAAGCACTGTTCTCCACACACTCTGCACGGATTCCCTGGTGCATTAATGAGGGGCCCCACATAATGTAATCATGGATTTTGTGTCAAGGCATGGGGTGTACCCATGACAGGTATCTGTCACCCCAGCATGCTCCACCTATGGTAGTTTGAAGGTGTAGCACATTATCATGTGTGGCTCACTGTGATATACATACCCAATGCTGGAGCACATCCATTAAACATCACATGGACATACCATTAATAGGACTCATCGATATGTAAACTAACTGAGTTACCCATGTGATTGCAGTATGGACTAACAGCTGTAGTATAGTCCACATACAAAATGCCATAACACGTGTACAAATTCCAGATGCCCATATGGTAAATGCAGTGACCATTGTGCATGTTCCCAGTCCCACGTCCTGCAAGGGATGTAACGTAATCCCAAAGGCATGAATAATGCATGTCAGATGCAGGTCATCAGATCATGTTTAGCACACGTTAGTGGGAATATGCGTTGCCCAGTGCTGGTAAGCGTCGTTTAAATATGACTATACGGATATGCATGAAACAGGGCTAAGCTTCTCTGAATATCGTGCAGATCACAGTCAAAGATGTCCAGAACAGGTGAAACCAGCATTATTCACCCCTGTACTAATAGTGCCTGCTCTGAAAGGTAAAACGACCACTGCCAGGAGTAGAACACGCAATCATGTACACAATCACCTAACACTATTGCAGCCAAGATGTACCTACGGCAGGTGTGTAATGTGACAGGTTCAAACACAAACGTGCGGAGTCCAGGAAACAGTATACACCAATAAGTACACAATGAAAGGTGTATTTTGCCTGTCACTCTCTCTGTTAGATATATACATACATATATATATATATATATATATATATATATATATATATATATATATATATATATATATATATATATACAAATATATATATAATACAGATAGAAAGGGTGATAGAGAGATATATGTAGATATATATGGATTCACCAATATCTGCAAATATATAGATAGGTCAACGACATGCACACAACCATGGAGGTACCAATAAATAGGAATCCGCCAACTATGGAACGTGTCACATACTGACATGTGTAGCCACGAGGCTGAAAGACCAAAAGAACACAATACCAGAACACTAGAACCGCGAGTAATATTATCACGATATGAAGGGACATTTAGTTACCGCTGCCGGTGTTGTGGTCCACTTAGGTACTGTGCTCAGCTGTGTTTGTGATTGCCGTAGTCTGTGTATGTGTGGGTGCCGTGTGTGTGTCTGTGTGACTGTAATGTGTGTGTGTCTGCATCGTGTGTCTGTTAGTGCCAACTTGGAGGTAGATTATTACGGTAGGTGTGGTTATAGCTAGCCATAGGCATACGGTTACCACCTGTCCCACATTAGGAGGGACAGCCCCTCCCTGGGCAGTTGTGTCCTGACATAAAACATTAAAAAGGGCAAATGTCCGAGATTGTAGGACATTATTATGTCCCATATATTATGTAATAGTTGCATTAAATAGTTATGCCGGTATGTAAGAAACGTAAATGTTACATGCAATATGATAAGTAGCCAAAGATCTACAACAATAAGTATGTATTGAGAATAAAACTATGTGCTATCCTGTCTACTGACCGTGGGTATGTGTTGGCCTGTAAACACCGATGTGTGTCCCACAAGTGTCCCACAATGGCCATTTGAAAAGGTGGCAACCCATGCCAAAGAGGTTCAGTTACCAACACAACTGCAATGAGTGCAAATATCAGAAATACACGGGACAGCTGTCATTTAGTAACGTTCCTTTACATATCACTGTATTTCCGGAGGAATGGAAGTATCGACCTCACCTGCATACTATATAGAAACTAATTAACAATGGCCCAATGTATATGCCCGTAACAAAATTCTACTAACTGATAGGTCTTTAATTAGGGAAGGAGCCCACACACACATATATGGAATATGTAGAAATGAAAGCCCCACAAACCTGTATATGCTACGTACACCCACCTACATCCCCCACATATGAAACTATAGCAATACAAATTGTAATTGCAGCACAAACATCCAGTTACTCAATCACATCTGCAGAAGCGTTAACATACCTTGTGAGAGACACATTTTTAAAGGCGCCATGTGAAATCGTAGCCGTTGTATAATGGAACAGACGGTGATGTTACAGGTTTTGTTTGCAATAGTCCCTTATCAGATGGTTGGGATGACAGGTACACTCACATGGAGAACCACATACTCTAGCCATCACACACAATCCACGGGGGACATGAATCCAAAATATCCATGTCTCTACACATAGCAGTTGCAATTACACACAACAAAACACAATACAGGCAGTCTCCCCAAAGGTAGGGCAAATGGGCAATGCTCAAGTGGAGAATGCAATTATACCCCACTGTTGCCATGTAATTGGCGAATGGAGCAGCTGCACAGTTGATGTGCAAGTAATAATTCACTCAGGAACACCAATTGGCGGCAGGAAACCCCATGTTACAGGTATCAACGTATATAAGGATGACTTGCCAGACATTCAAACCGTATGCTCATACCATAGAACTGTTTAAACAGTATAAGAGAGATAGTTATGGAAGTTCGGAACAATAACAAGGTATGTAGAACACTCAGTATGTTAGTGTATGTATAGCCTGTTTTGTATTAATTAAAAGTGTCCGCAATGCATAAAGTGGGAAAAGGTATTATGTAGTGATGTCTTGCTGAGCATAGTAACGCTTGTAGAAATTGTGTGTCCTGCAGTGGGCCACAAGGTAAACATCACAGACACCACAAGGGATGCTACATGAGGGCTTTAAGCAGAACAATTCCATACCACTCGCCGTCAGTGGTAGGGTACGTCCAACAAGTGCGTGCCATAGCAGGGAATAGTATATGTTGATATATTGTCACAGTAGGCATGTGTATGGTCATATAATGACAATGACATGCCTAAGGTGGTCCTGCTGTGCAAGTATGCTTTGCATTATGGGATAATATGTAAAATATGTGTAATGCACAGTATTGTAGGTGGATATGTCAGATATTCTACACAGCATAACAGGCATATCATGCATACCAAAGGTATCGTCTATTGGCATGTACAATATACAATAACAGGATACATATGGCTTGTAATCATGGGACACTGTAACAGCATGATAGCTAATCGAAATGGAAGAGCTACTCAATTAACCATGCACAAAGGACATGTAATAGCTTCACAGGTTCATAGTGGGGTACTATGCAGTCTGGCAAGTCGATGTGGAAGCCCAACTACAGTGTTTACATCAGCGGCACCTATCCAGGGTAGTGTCCTGTCTGTGAACAGCAGAGCTATGTGTTACCTGCACCTCTGCACAGTACAGCCACTGCAGTGATCTCTGGTGTACATGTGTGTCTCCCATCCACCAAGTGAGGTATCACATGAACAGTGCTACTGAGTGTCCTTGCGTGATGTACATAGGAATCATGTTCCAAAGCATGGTGAGTGTTTGGTTTGGGAATATAACCCTCAAGCACATCCCACTCATTGTTGCATGTGTGCACATATCCATGAGCATGGTGCTCACAGTGGCTTTTGCTTATGTCACTTATGTGGAGTATATCCATGAATATTGTTGTGGACATGGGCTCTGTCTGTTCAGCAGAGGTCACCCCTGAGTATGTAGTATGCAAGTGTGTACGTGGTGTCCGTAGTTCTGCCACATACGTCAACCTTCGGAGCTCAATAATCCTCATGGCGTGTTAATGTTGTGGTATGTAAAGCCGTAGCTGTTCTGTAAGGTACACCCTAAATGGGGTGTTGTACCCTTGAATGTGTGTATACATCAGGAGTTCAGAGGTATAATGTGTGCCTATGTTCCAGCTACAAACCCAGTACAGATAAGGGTGGCCATGTAGAAGGATATCCATGCCACAGTGGCAATATGGTTCTCAAAGGAGTGAGTGCTACATACATGTGTACTACGATCACATACAATGTGACATGTATGTAGGGGACTACCACCTATGTGATAGTCAGTGGGTGATTAGTGTAATGCAAAGGGGATGTTCATGCACCTTGTGTCATGCAGCTTGAGGCCATGATATTCATATCAGGTATCCGTCACAGTGACACCCTTATGGAGGAAGTCAGTATCAGCTGGTGGATCGATCATGGCGCTTTGTATGTGGTTGTCTGGAAAGCTACTCAGGGAAAGTCCCTCTGTGCTAGCCTGTACCTCAGGGAAGCATATACCGAACATGAGGGACCCTATGACTGAGGGCTGTGGTACGCCAAGTGTAACTGAAATACAGTAGGTACTATGGTATGCTACCCTCATTGTGTGGGTCCTGTCCGTGAGCCACATTGCATAACACCTTGAGACATAGGGGTCAATGTGCAGGTGGATGTGTATGTTGTCAGTACCAGAATGGGGAACTGTGCTGAAAGCCACTGAGAGGACAATGTAGGCTGTGTGGACCCCCTTACCATCATCAACTACCCTGGTAACTGTATCAAAGGAGTCCACCAGGTGCAGGAGCCATGCTCTGGACCTAGCATGTCCAACCTGGGTGGCATCAAAGGACTGGAGCCCACCAATGTCTCTGTGAATGACTTCCATGATGATGTGCCCCATAGCCTTGCAGAACAGTCCAGTCAGGCGTATAGGGCAATAGTCCCTCTCGTTCATTGTGGCGCCACCTGTGTGGAGTGTGATAACTGTTGCTGTGTGCCATTCAGGTGCCACAATGCCTGATACAAGGCTATTACTGAATCTGGTGGCCAAGTGGGGAGACATGTCATTCAGAGGTTTGTGTAAATCACAGCCTGGGATGTTGTGCGGTCAAATGGAGTCAGTGTTCCAGGCCTTAGAGAGTGCAGGTTAATACTGTGTAGTTGTGACCGCAGGGACACCACAATGTTCCTGCAGGGATTGTGGCCCTGTAGGGAGTGAGAGGGTGTAATGTTAGTATTGAACCCATCCACCAGCATGTTGCCAACATCACTCAGTTCTGTAATGTTCCTGAGTAACTGTTGTATGTCAGAGCAGATGTGGGTATTGCCATTGACTACTGACATACCTCCATAATGCCTTGTGGTACACCCTGGAATGTGTCGCAGTAATGTTTACATAGCTAGGTACGGACTATGTGATGAGGGATCCCGTAGCCCTACTGAGGCTGACCAGTGAGCTTCCCCACCCATGGGATTGTACTCCACTTTGCGACATCCTCCACCTTTTGTTGTAAATTATGTCCATGGAACTGGACCCCCAGAGTGGCGTCCATTATCTGCTGGGTACTATCATGGCTCTGTTTGGAATAGCATGATCCATGCAGTCGTGTAAGTGCTAATGAAGTGCACTGGGGTATGTTTCAGCATTTGTATGTGCATTGTCCATCTGCACGGGTGTCATGACGTTAACTACTGCTGTCATAAGACATCTGTAGTAGGCGTTGTAGTACTGTATATGCTGTGATGGGTGTGGTGCCGGGATGTGGATAACAAGGGTGAGTAGCATATGTTTGGAATCCAACAAGGAGGGGATAACCCCAGGTGTGGAACACCAGTCACATGTTGGTAGTGTCCATGTCTAGGATATTGGTGGTCTTGGAGGTGGTGTGTATGGGTTGATCCAGCCGAGTGGGGGTTATGAATCCCAGACAGCATTGGCCTAATGTGTCGGTACATGAGTGGCTATCCCAGTTAAGTGTGGGGTAGTGTCAGTCTCACATCAGTAGTACCTGTCTGAACACCAAGAAATTAGGTCTGCTAACTGTGGGGTATATTGTTGAATCCATAGCATGTTGCAATGTGTATAGCAGTTCTGGCCACAGTTAGTTGCACGTGGAGCACCTCTGATGCATTGTGCTAAGTAACTAGCCAGGATGTGTGTACAACATAGTGGAATATGGGGACACCTCAGCCGTGGGTGTTCCGGTACAGGTTACATGACTGAAAGGTGTGGTCTGCGTATAACTTGTCATTGCAGGTGTGCTTTGCGGAGCCTAGAGGTAGGTCCCAGTCACTGCAGAGATATTGAAGTGGTCCATTATAAGGAGTGCCTTGCCTGTGTGCGTCAGAGATGAAGATGTCAATCATTGAGTCACATGACCCCATGTTTTGCTTGCCTGTTCCCGTTTTGGTGGTGAAAGTTATTGGAAACTGAGCCAGACAGGCAGTATAGGAGCAGCAAGAGCCTTACATGTTATCTGTACTCCCAGGGCTGACAGGTGCAGGTCATTTGTGCCAAAGCATCGTGTTTTGTTGACCATGTCAGTCAAAGCGGACAGATACTGGATGCCTGTGGAATGACAGCAGAAGCATAGGCAACTGTTGAAGTGTAACAGTCAGTCGTTGTACAGTGGTATCAAGTCCGGATGAATACATAATGCTCCCCAGGGCTTGGCCCATACCTTCAGGGCTACAAGACCGGTGAGCTATTGCATGTCCCTGCACATGTAGTCTGTGAAGTTGCATCTCAGGACAGTCACACTAACATGGAGAATGGCAGTCAAATTGTACCTGGTGAGGTGTGGCATGGGTGCCTAGGTTATGTTGCAGAACCAGTTACCCAACAGCTAGATGTAAGCAACTATTGCCTTGTGTAGCCTGCTAAGTGGGACATCAGTGTGACCGCCTACAGAGTCACCTATGACTGGAGTGTTGTGTATGTTATAACACCCTATTGGCTGTATACGATGGGCATACATGAGTCTGTGGGCTATAAGTTATTGCTGTTGTGTTTGGTGATGGGGGCTGCCTTTGGTGCCTACACAGAGTATGGAGAGGTACTGCACAAGTTGTACTCGTATATGTGGCCTGTGGTGGTGGAGATATTGTGAGACTATGTGATGAGTGGGGTGTGTTGCAAATGTTACACGTCCCCACATGACTGTCAGGTTCAGTCAGGGTTGGTGACAGCATTACCCCCAGCATGGCTGCATATGTACATCTCCCACAGGCTGTAGTGTCGTAAGTTGGGAGGTGAGCATTGACTGTGTACATGAGACAATCACTCTATTGCCACATGTATGCCATATTCATCATATAGACAGGCAATAGCACTGGTACGTGACAGTTGGACATGCCTGTATATTCAACCATGTCTCACAAGATATGTGAGTTATGTGTGTACAACAGCTGTTGTACTGTAAGCAAGCTGAAATTGTAAGTACAGACAGTGTACTTGTGAGGAATGGTTAGGAATGGGTGCTACATTAATTAGTAGCTCATGAAGTGCTCACAAGTTCTGAACAAGCATGAAAATGCAATACAGATAAGGTGTTGGATAATATCAACCCACAAGTGGTGATGACAGTCATAATTGATGGCACCGCACTATTACCCTGCTGAGTATGGTCTGCAAGTCCATGAAACATTATCAATGTAGATGTTAGTAGTACAGATGTAGATGACAGTACGGATGTTTGACGACATGTACCTTTTTATGTCACAGAAGTGTTCTACCAGTGGCCTGTTGACAGAATCAACACTACAAAAGGTGTCAGAATGACATGTGCATATCACACCAGTGGCAGCTACAGTAAAACAGGGATAATGTGTTGTACTCCCCCCTCATTGTAGCCCATACCACACAGACAAATGTGCAGCGTCTGTGTATGTAAGGATGTGAATGGCCATGACCTATGAGCAATAGCTGTCTCAGTGTTGTGAACATGCAGAATGGGCATTGTGGGTAAGGTGTGTGACATATGTGCACATTCTGACAGATGATATCAGCATTGTCACTGCTAGATGAATATCCCTGTACCCATTAACTACCACCTAGGCTGCGGTCAACATTATGGACACTGTGTAAGGGATGGTGCTGTGCAGTTCACCTCCCTGAGTTGGTGACATCTCCAGGCCTCTTAGGTAGTCATTTGAGGCACCCATGTCATGACAGGGTGCCATCCATGAGCATGGAGATCAGTTGACAGGCATACTCAGCACTTGGGTGACCAATATTGGATCACATATCACCTTTAAGGGGTATTGGCTCTGCGATGATGGGTGATACCAGCCTTCACAATCCTCACCTCCACTATGCAGCATGCTGGCTACCTTGCATAATGACATGTGTTACACTATGATGTTGGACATGCTACACGTATATATCCTGATCTGAAAGACAGACGTCATGGACAGCCACTGTCCTACTACTAGGAACGCCACATGCTGGGCAGATCCCTGTGCCATACATGTGACATACTCCCACCATACCATGCAACCCTGTCAATTAAACCTGCACATGTCATCTCTGTCATACATGGTGTGATGACCGCATGGCAGATGTATTATCAACTGTCTGGATCAGTAATGTGGCACTGATGCACCCTGCGGTGGCAAAATGGCTATTGGATACAGCTAGGAAACCTTGCCTGCACATGCTATAGTTGGTAACCATCCCTGCGAATGACGTCCAACTAGCCATTGTCCCATGTCTATCACATGTGCAACACAGGCGATCCGTGGCAGGATGTTGAACCATTGTACTGTGCCGTGTAGATGTATAAGGCAAAACACATGCAGGTAAATGTTTCTATGCATATGTGTGCATTGTCACTGCTCAAGTCCACTACGGCAGTGTATGTGTTGATATGTGACATATACACAGCATCATGGTCAACAGCATTACTGTGGACACATCCAGGCATGTGCTGATAGGTAAGAACACCAGTGCAGGCAAACAGACATGCCGACATCAAGACAGCATTCACATGGAGTATGAACAATGTGATGAGATGACACACATATATGGTGATGATATCCAATGTATAATGGGTGTTACATGTGTGTGACACAAACATGTCAGTCGTGTCAGTGTCATGATGATTTGCAAAGATAACTGTGCAGATGTACTAGATTTACTACAAATGTATGTGCAGCAGTATCTCTGTACATCTCTGTGATAGTGTGACCTGTCACCATCATTATGTCTTACAGATAATGCCTCATTCACGCCTGCCAGCATACAGCCGCCAGGAGGATGATGTCCTCATCCCATACCTCCATGAGAACTACGAGGTGTTGTTCAGCCATGTGCCACAGCATGCCTAGCAGTGTGACAACCTATGGCAGGATCTTCGCAGGTGGGTTAATGATGTGGGTGGCCATAACCGCACCTACCAGCAGGTGCGCAGACACTGCATGGACTTGTTTGACATGCAAAACAGCGTGCCACTGCAATTGCCAGGGAACAAGGTAGAACAGGTAGTGGGCCACCAACTCAGCCCCCACTCACACAGACCGAGGAGCTACTGGCCAGTCTGGGGACACCCTCAGAACAGTATCCACAAACACTAGCTGCCATCGTGGAGGTGGGTGTCTCCCAACCAATGAGCCTGGAGTTGCCTGGTAAGTCAGTACTGCACATATGGCTATTATATCCCATTTAGTTGCATGTGTCACTGTACATTATGTAAAGTAACAACATATGCAAAGTATGTGGACACACATGCTGCATACTACAGTATGCTACCCTGTGTATGCACACACGTGCATACTATATACTATTGTACAGGCAAATGTGTTAACATGCACAGTGCACCCTGTGGCTGTCATACAGTCATGGATAATGTTCAAACTGCTGTGTCACCCCTATACAGGTACCTCTGGCATGCCGCACAGACATCAGTCCATTGCAGGTGAGACTGTCATCAGTATCAGGCATGTTAAAGTATACAGACATTGACACCACATCAAGTCACAGATACTGTACATTTTCCTTGCTGCTGTAGGACATCACCATTAGCTGTGCACCTCGTGTGTGTGGTACATCAATGTCATGTAGGACATGGTGAATTGACAAGTCTGCCATGTGTGGACATGGTTGCCAGGCAGCTAAGACTCTGTAGTAGTTGTGCAGGGGTGTCATCTGTATGTCTTCCAGTGACCTGTCACATGACACAGCATGGTTTGGTGTGTATACACCTCAGCATCGTGGGTCACAATCCACAGTTAAGTTATGGGTATGCATGCAGTTATGGCTATGCAATGTGTATATCTTATGTACTGTATAGCAATATAGATGCCTCATGATGCCATGCAATGGCACAGTGTGTGTACTTCACACTGTATAGCAATGTAGATGGCTCACACTACCCTTCCATGCTCATGCACATTTGATAAACATGCATTCTATCTGTAGGGCATACAGTCAACACTGCAATGTGATGCCCATTACAATGCTGTACATGTGTCAGGACACCATTGTGTCAGACATGTATGCATGTTAATGCACACATCAGCAGATTGCATGTTAAGGTCATGTCAGCCATGTGTACTCTTAACCTGTTCAGGTCCACATGGTGTATCACGGGGATGCATGCTTACTTCCATGATTGTGTGAACTGCATGGCTACTGATATGACACCTGCTTGCTGTTGTGTGCAACCCAGTGAGGTATGCTAACTAACACTATTAATGTCTGAGCTGCATGCCATCTGCTGTATCACATGCATGCTGCATGCCATCTGTCAAATTACATGCATGGTGTGTCTGTGTGTGTCTGTGTGTATGTGTCTGTTTGTGTCTGTGTGTGTCTGTGTGTCTGTGTGTGTGTGTCTGTGCATGTCTGTGTCTGTGTGTGTCTGTGTGTGCCTGTGTGTGTCTGTGTGTGTGTGTCTGTGTGTGTCTATTGTAATTTAGAGTCTTTCTTTGCATTCACAGGTGATGTAGGTGCGTTACCCTCCTGCGATCCATCTGATGTTAGTGTCCCTACAGATACTAGCAGTGATGAACATATGCATGAAGTACGGGCAGGGTTGTCAGGGGCTGAATCTGTGCCAATGGTTGCCATCCCAGCTATGTCCCCCTCTTCCCTGCACACAGTTCTGCTGCCAACACATACCGCATCACCAGTGGCCATAGAGGAAGTACAGTCAGCGTCTGTTAGCTTGGAACAGGAATGTGTGGTGGCTACAGAAGGTGTGTCTCCACACTATGGTATCAGTGTAATGACTGCAGATGTGCCACACAGGCATGTGGCCAGTGCTGCTCGTAGGAGGACCTCTGGCAGACATGCACCTGCAGGACAGAGTGCAGCGGCTGGTATTACCAGACGCATGTTTTAGACTGTAATGGCGGCATGGGCACGTGCTGAATGGCAAAACAGAGAAGGGCAGAGGCTGCAGAGGGCTCTATCCGTACTCTAAACTACAACATCCAGACATTGGCAAATGCTCAACAGCAGATTGCTGATGTTCTGGACAGGCAATTGGGTGACATGGTCGGAATCCTTGACCGTGGCATGGCAATCGGCGAGCGTGAGCTGTCTGTGCTGGAATATCTGGTAGGAGTGAGGCATAGGCCACGTGGACATAGGCCAGCTACACCACCTAGTGCAGGTCAACGTGAGCATGCCACCTCACATGCCTGCTCCCATGGTGCCGGTAGCAGTAGCAGTGCAGCTGGTGCTGCGCTGTCCACACCAGGACACAGCAGGCCATGTGGACGTGGCCCTGGATGTTCCCAATGGGGACACAGTTCCAGTGGACATGTGTCGTCAGACAGTAGCCAATCTGTACCTCCACCTGGTAGTGCCCGTGCAACCCCTGACAGGCACAGGTCATGTGGCCGTGGCCAGACACAGTGAGCTGTACATCCTGGTCTGTACAATCTGGAGCTGTCAATAATACCCCTGTGTAGGCCTCACAAAAGGCAGAACTGTGTGCGCACATACATGCACACGGCAAACACATCTGTAGGGCACCGCAACACCCACATGCATAATGACCAGACATGTCCAATCAGATCACCGGCCCTTACCCACACACATGATGTCATCCATTGGTGCATATTATGCCCCTGGCAAACATTATCATCCTGTGCATATGATGAAGCCTGTGCCACATCCCTGTCATCCACACCATCATTGCAGGGACATGCTCAAATGGTCTGATGCACAGGGTGAACAGAATAGTGAGAGAAATGTATATTACATTAGTTGTGTACTGTTGACATGCACCAAACATACCATGTAGTACAGGTTTATCATGCATTATTATATGCTCACAGTATGTGTCTCGGTAACAACAATAACAGCATTTTGGTAATGATGCCCTGGTTCCCTCCTTATGGTCTACTTGCATGTGCCTACAGGTAGCAGTGTTTGCAGTCTCCCATGTGTAAATGTAGAGTACTCACAGGCACATATGGCAATATCAGCATGCTATACGTAGCCTCAACCTGACTGTTGGAAAGGCTAACATACCACAGATGTCCATACATATACTGATCCAGAAACATGTGGGCTGTTTAATAGGCTACAGTGGATAGAGTTGTGACATCCATACCAGGTCACATCACAGGTATGTTGACATGGTGCAGGGGTTGCACACAGTGGTCCATCCGATGATAATGTTAGAAGCCACTTGATAGCATGCGGTATCACTGTGTAGCAGTAATACCCTGTCACATTACAGGAACATGCCCACACTCATGGGGTCAACAGCACTATAACGCACACTCCATAGTGTTGAGGTGAGGACCCCTGCCTATTACCCTTACAGTACTGTGCACTCACACGACGCGACACAGAGAATGAACATGTACAGGTAGCCAGTATGGCTTAGACCGATGGCATCAACAGGGTAGTAGACTGCATCACCATGAGGGGTTAGGGATCCTGTGTGTTCTGTATGGTAGCATACATCCTCACTCCATGCACCAGACAGCCATACATACATACATACACACACACACACACACACACACACACACACACACACACACACACACACACTGTGGAGTCCACAAATGTCATTCACATACGGACAGCTGACATGTGTGAGATACACACACCACCCCTGCCTACATCATGCTTTCCACACTGCAGTATGTACAGATCTCTGCAACAGTGTACAGGGGTGTGTAACAATTGGGATGTATTCCCCACAATATGTGGCATATATGGTCAAACAAGCAAACACACATGGCAGTACTGTGACTAATACACCTGCTATATGATGATACGTCTGACAGACATGCAGCAGTATTGGCCGCATTATGTGTACCAGCGCTACCTCCGGCAATTGTGCTGCTATATGCACATGGGAGGATGTATGTGTTACAGGTGTCAAGTGACTTACAGTCAGTAACACCTGACCACTGTGTAGGTTTTATGTTTTCACTGTCAAGTACCATAACATAGCATACTGTTTGCACATGTAATGGTAGGATGGCGTGTGACACACCTGTGAGCCATCCCTGGCAAACATCCATCTGCAAAGGTGGATCACCACTTTATGTACACACATCTATCCATACCTGATGTACATCCTACCGTACTGTCAGTATTTCACCATATACAGGTGTCAATGATGGGGCTGCATTGCAACTGCATGTTGTAGTTAGGCACAGATGAGTTACATACATCAGCTACTGCACATGCATGGTAGCTGCATGCACACTACTAATTGTACATGTGTGTTGGTCCTACATGCCTGTCATGTAGCCATGTTTGTACGCATTGCAATTGGTGGGCATGTGTGATGACATACATAACACATGGACTGTTGTATATGATGGGTGTCATGGGTAACTAGTACAGAGGGAATGTGTCCTCGGTCAACAGTGCTCCCTCATGTATTGTTAGCATTCAACAGCCATGGACCTACCTTCCATTTGCATGCATGTGATTGCTGAAGCCACTTGTCTGCATGGAGGACAGCAAAAGCTATGCTATGTACATATGTGTTTTGTGTGTGTGTGTGTGTGTGTGTGTGTGTGTGTGTGTGTGTGTGTGTGTGTGTGTGTGTGTGGTCCATGCACATATCCACTGCGATTACATGTATGTCATATCCAAACATGTGTGTTCTTTGGTGTACAGAGACAGTCATCTGTCACAGCTGTGTAAGACCCAGGGCCCCTGTTATGTGTAGAGCCGACCTGGTTATGTACAGTGGTATCATTGCAATGCATAACACATGATGGAACCCTGTCGGTACATGTGTAGTCTGCACAGTTGCTGTAGACCTATGTACAGTCCACTGGTTATGAGTCACACGGTGTTGTGGTAATGTATGGCTGTGTGTTGCTGGTCCAATGACATGGTGATGTCTGAGGGCTACATAGTAGACTGCAGCATGTACCTCTGTGCTCTGCACCTGAGACATCTGTGATGGCTCCTGAGTGTGTACTGGTCAGTACATGTGAGTGGCCTTCATGTACGTGGAGACAGTAACACCATGCTGTGCCCTTCCGTGTTTACAATCTGTGTGCATGCAAGACGGCCCTTTGCAACTGCTAAGTGTGTGAGCATGCCCAGTATGCCATTGTGTAGATGGACACACAGTACATTCCAAACTGTGCCCTTCCATGTTTAGAATCCGTGTGCACGCAAGACGGCCCTTTGCAACTGCTGTGTGTGTGAGCATGCCCAGTACGCCATTGTGTATATGGACACACAGTACATTCCAAACTGTGCCCTTCCGTGTTTAGAATCCGTGTGCATGCAAGACAGCCCTTTGCAACTGCTAAGTGTGTGAGCATGCTCAGTACGCCGTTGTGTAGATGGGCACACAGTACATTCCAAACTGTGCACTTCCATGTTTAAAATCCGTGTGCATGCAAGATGGCTCTTTGCAACTGCTAAGTGTGTGAGCATGCCCAGTACACCATTGTGTAGATGGACACACAGTACATTCCAAACGGACGTGTGATACTATTCCAAACAGACGTGTGATACTAAGTGTCTGAGCATGCCCAGTGACAGCTTGTGTTGGTGATGTGCCTCTGTGTATGGGCATGGCCATTGACATCCTGTATAGTGATGGTGGTCATCCAGGCAACAGATGTCCATTTTCAACGTCACGATGGATGCCTACATTGAACACACTGGTTGACTGTCTTGAAGGGTGTACTGTCTGTGGCGCATCCCATATCTATGTAGTGTTGTAATAGTGCTCCGCAGATAGGCAGTTGTCCCGCTCACACCACTGCCGTGTGTTTGTCCACGTCTACCTTGGGACAGTAATATGCTTTTAGACTGCTCACTCTCTATACATTTCCTATCGGCGTCCTTGCCTTTGCGGATAATGTCATCCACCTAGAAGTATGCCTCTGGGAGGGTAGTGTTCAGTAATCTCGGTAGAGCATTCTGTAACTGTGTGATGCTGTAGTGTGATAAGGTAGTTAGATGTATGTTCGACTCCCAGCTCTGCCAAGTGTGTGCTTGTGTGTGTGTGTGTGTGTGTGTGTGTGTGTGTGTGTGTGTGTGTGTGTGTGTGTGTGTGTGTGTGTGTTTCCAGCTCCCTGGGGACAGAGTAATGCTTTTAGATGGCTCACTCCACATACGTTCCCTATCAGCGTCTTTGCCTTTGCAGATGATGTCATCCACCTAGAAGTATGCCTCTGGGAGTGCACTGTTCAGTAATCTCAGTAGCGCGTTCTGTAACTGCGTAATGCTGTAGTGTGATAAGGTAGTTAGGTGTATGTTCGACTCCCAGCCGTGCCTGTGTGTGTGTGTTTTCAGCTGCCTGGGGACAGAGTAATGCTATTAGATGGCTCACTCCAAAACATTCCCTATCAGCATCTTTGCCTTTGTGGATGATGTCATTCACCTAGAAGTATTCCTGTGGGAGCGCTATGTTCCAGTAATCTCGGTAGCGCATTCTGTAACTGCGTAATGCTGTAGTGTGATAAGGTAGTTAGGTGTATGTTCGACTCCCAGCCCTGCCAAGTGTGTGTGTGTGTGTGTGTGTGTGTGTGTGTGTGTGTGTGTGTGTGTGTTTCCAGCTGCCTGGGGACAGAGTAATGCTTTTAGATGGCGCACTCCACATACATTCCCTATCAGCATCTTTGCCTTTGCGGATGATGTCATTCACCTAGAAGTATGCCTGTGGGAGTGCTGTGCTCCAGTAATCTCGATAACGCGTTCTGTAACTGTGTAATGCTGTAGTGTGATAAGGTAGTTAGGTGAATGTTTGACTCCCAGCTCTGCCAAGTGTGTGTGTGTTTCCAGCTGCCTGGGGACAGAGTAATGCTTTTAGACGGCTCACTCCACATACGTTCCCTATCAGCGTCTTTGCCTTTGCGGATGATGTCATCCACCTAGAAGTATGCCTCTGGGAGTGCACTGTTCAGTAATCTCAGTAGCGCGTTCTGTAACTGCGTAATGCTGTAGTGTGATAAGGTAGTTAGGTGTATGTTCGACTCCCAGCCGTGCCTGTGTGTGTGTGTGTGTGTGTGTGTGTGTGTGTGTGTGTGTGTGTGTGTGTGTGTGTGTGTGTGTGTGTTTCCAGCTGCCTGGGAACAGAGTAATGCTTTTAGATGGCTCACTCCATATACATTCCCTATCAGCGTCTTTGCCTTTGCGGATGATGTCATTCACCTAGAAGTATGCCTGTGGGAGCGCTGTGTTCCAGTAATCTCGGTAGCGCGTTCTGTAACTGCATAATGCTGTACTGTGATAAGGTACTTAGGTGTATGTTCGACTCCCAGCCTTGCCAAGTGTGTGTGTGTGTGTGTGTGTGTGTGTGTGTGTTTCCAGCTGCCTGGGGACAGAGTAATGCTTTTAGATGGCGCACTCCACATACATTCCCTATCAGCATCTTTGCCTTTGTGGATGATGTCATTCACCTAGAAGTATGCCTGTGGGAGTGCTGTGCTCCAGTAATCTCGGTAATGCGTTCTGTAACTGTGTAATGCTGTAGTGTGATAAGGTAGTTAGGTGAATGTTTGACTCCCAGCTCTGCCAAGTGTGTGTGTTTCCAGCTGCCTGGAGACAGAGTAATGATTTTAGACGGCTCACTCCACATACATTCCCTATCGGCGTCTTTGCCTTTGCGGATTATGTCATCCACCTAGAAGTATGCCTGTGTGTGTGCGGTGATGCCGGAACTCAGTAGCGCATTCTGTTACTGCATAATGCTGTAGTGTGGTAGATTTGACAGGTAGATGCTTGATTCCAGGGCATGGCAGGTGTGTGTGTTTGGCAGTTATACCGTATGTGTTGGTATCTGTGGGTGGCTAGCTGCGGGATATGTTCAGTCTGTTTGGTTGCTGACCTATATAGTGTCCCCAGTCCCACATATTCTGCCAAGACACTGGGTTGTCCACACATACATTCGCCAATAGGTCTGGTGAGTAACTGTCAGCAGCCCTATTCTTACCCTTGATATAGTCTGACCCGTGTGACGCAACATAACACATGTGCCTTGATGGTAACAACACTACATGATGCAGGTGGCACATGTAGTTTCCTTTCCATTCCTGTCTAATGCATTGCTGTCATGTGGTCCGCTGTTGTGATATAAATGCCATATCTACATATGTGTGTACATGTATATGTGTGTATGTATATATATATATATATATATATATATAGGGATCACCTTTAATTCCTCGAAATCGCGTTTGCCCGACACACTAATGACCGACACGAAAAGACCGACAACAAAACGCATAGCAACCAAAACACGAAAACCAGTACACCAACACACTACACGTAAACAACACAGTACGACATACATAACATATGCACTATCCCTAACCCAAACCCTAACCCTAAGGTCCGACACTACCGCACACTTACCCTACCTGCACCCTAACCCTAACTCACTCACCCACCCCTAAACCCACAGTCCTCACTATACACTCACCCTACCTGCACCCTAACCCTAACTCACTTACCCACCCCTAAACCCACAGTCCCTCACTATCGCACACTCACCCTACCTGCACCCTAACCCTAACTCACTTACCCACCCCTAAACCCATAGTCCCTCGCTATCGCACACTCACCCTACCTGCACCCTAACCCTAACTCACTTACCCACCCCTAAACCCACAGTCCCTCACTATCGCACACTTACCTGTCCGCTCCCTCACACTAAATCCCTCACTCGATCGCACACTTACCGAGTCCGTTGGATTCTCACCTTGTCGGTCATCTCCGTTGTCGGTATTTTCATCCCGTCGGATTCCGTGTCGGCCTAACGCGTTGTCGAGCATTTAAAGGTGACCCATATATAGATATGTATGTCCATGTATATATGTATACAAATAATATATATGATATATGTAGATGTAGAGGTGGACATAGATGTGAACATATGTCTGGGGACATCAGCACTATTGAATGTTTGTGCCGGATGATCTGTATGTGATAACCTGGGATCTATGTATATCTGCCATGGCATGGTGCTAATGCACATCGTCTGTGGTGTGCAGGGCCACGAGTTGTAGTCGTGTAGACACGAGTTATTTTGTTGTTGGGAAGACCATGGGACATCGAATATGGTGATGGTAAGGCACCTGTTGCCAGTTGTGTATGGATCTGAGCGACACTGAGCAGTGGTTAATATGTTGGAGGTTCGGTATGGGTCATATAACTATTCATTAGAAGACTATACTATGCAGATGAGGTTGACTATGGTGTAACACATTTATCACCAGGGTGTGCTGCTGGTCCCTGGAGTGTATGTGTGTAGTCAGCCGGGTGCAGGTCTCGAATATAGTTGACAGCATTGGAGGGGGGGTCAGGCATACTGTACGTACATTGCAGAACTGTGCCTCAGGAGTGCTCCTGCCTTAGCACACCTAAGCTAGGGGTGTGTCTATACCTGCCTGGTGATGTTGGGAGGGATAACAGCAGTGGTGGGGTAGTCAGGGTGTACAGGCTGCACAGACAGGTGTTGATCAGCACAATCAGCAGATGACAGGGCCAGCCCACACATGAACAGTACGTTAATGCAAGCAAGCAGCATACACACAGGTTTCGTCCACACTCTACACCACCGGTGTATACCTGCAGGGACATTTCACGACACAGTCCAACCAAATGACACGGGCTGCAGCAGGCAACATATACCAACATGTGCAGGAGGCTGGGGCAGTGAGGATGTGTATGCTGCCGAACAACCCTTACTGGGGTGACATAAGACTTTATAGATCGAGGGTGACTTACCAGGAACTACATGGGCTGGGAATGTTGGAGCACTATGGGGTGGACAGAGACCTCCTACAGCAGCTTGTTGACCTGTGCCTAACACATCAAACAGGCCGAGGGAAACACATCACAGTGGATACCATGGGATGTGTTGGCCTAGGTGTACTAGCCACAGGTACCTCACACAGCACAACTGGGGATATCATGGGCATCTCACAGGCATCTGCATCCAGAGTATTGCACCAGTTCACAGATGACATGTCAACACATGCTAGTGAGCACGTACATGTCCTCAACGCACGTGATTAGTGGACCAGCAATATGCATCTGTTCAACCACATGGATGACTACCCTGGGGTACTGGGTGCTATAGCTTGCACACGTAGCACCACCTGGGGAGCAGGGTAGGGCCTACAGTCAGTGCAGGGGCATACCCTCCAACAGCTAGGCCATATGCAATGGCCAGGGCATGAGATTGAATGTGTGTGCTGTCTGCCCTGGAAGCTATGATGTGTCCGATATTTGGCTTCTGACACAGCTGTAGCACACCAATGCCTATATGGACATCCCCTACATTCTCCTAGTGGGGGATGCTAGGTAAACACTGGTGTAGTGGCTGATAACACCCTTCAGCAATGCACACACACCTGAACACTCACACCATACTGAGGCGGATGCACAGGCAAGACATATACTTGTGCATGTGTTTGGGATGCTTGGTTCACAGTTCTGGTATTCAGACACATCCGTTGGAGCTCTGCAGTATTCACAAGCTACATGCATACAAGTTGTTATGGTATTTGCTATGCTACACAATGTTATCCTGCAGTAACAGTTGCAGCAGGAACAGCATGGGGCAGGGCCACACAGCTCAACACCACTGCCAAGGCCTGTACAGGCACAGTGTGACTTGGTGAAGGAACTACCTGAGTAGGGCACAGTCGGTGAAAGCCCGTGCACAGTATGACCTGCCCTTGGCAAAGAGGCAGCACAAGGCATATGCACTGACAGAGTAGGTACCCACGGATTTCCCCTCTCTGACCTGCACACAGTACAATGGATGCCAAACATGACAGTACCTGTGCTCGGCCATGTATGGGAGGTGCACTGTGTGCATCCGACATAGGCAGCACTCCAGCACCGTCTTCAAGTCCAGAATACACCCAGGGTATGTCTATTGACCTAACAAGTGTCAGTTGTATTAGAATGTGTACTTACCCATTGCTATGGTATGTATGCGAGCATATAAGTGACTGTGGTGGCCAAATATTAGGGCAGCAGACAGTACACATCCATAGTGGCACCATGACCTCTGTAGCACATACGGGGGTCACAGTGGTAGCCTGTAGTACACAGGGTGTCCTAACCCACTGCAGATTATGGGTTGACCATCATGTGTGTCCATACAGCCCACACACGTTCCATGAGGCTGGACAGATGTGGACCAATACAGACAAATGATATACGATGGCCTATGGATATGCCCAATGACTGACCCCAACCCCCTAAGACACACACAGACGATAGCAGGTCAGGCAGTTTGATGTAGGTTGTGTAATAGGACGTCCAACACCACTGTGCTGGTAATTAATGCTGGGAACTGATGTACCCTGGTATCCCTCCAACCAGTAATTTAGGTAGGTCGACACACTGACATGGAGTACATGGCAGATCAGTACAGTAGCAGCAGATGTGTACAACTGTTGGCTGTGCGCCCCGTCACACCTACACATGTGAGAGTCATGTGCACCACCCACAGTGCTGTGTAGGACTGTGGCTGTGGTTGCATGTCCCCCCACACTATGCAGACATGTAGCAACTGTCAATGCCACATGACCATTAGCTACCCTGCAGACACAGCATGTCACCTGTCTGTGTAGAACGGAGGGGTCAGCAACACAGTACTAACTATCTGAACATGTGACGCATGCAATACAGTTGACCATACTTTGCATGCTCACACACATGACGGTATTGTCAGTCTACAACAATCGTAACAGTCATACTGGGCATGCTCACACACTGAAACACAGGACAGCCAGGCATGCACACACCAGTGGTCCGGACATATCTGTCAGTACATTGCTATACTGTTGGATGCCTGCGCTGTATGGTGTTTGCAGTCTATTGTCTGTACATATGCCATGGTCTATTGTTAATTCACATGAGCTATGTGCGCAGGGTACTTCTACCATCACGTGTATAGGGCGGTTCTTTGTTTGCGGACAGGCCGACGCCTTTGGATACAAACTGGGTAAGGCACAGTCCAGCAGGTGGGAGCTGTTGTGCGTGGGTTTGCACAGTGTTAAGCACTGCTGACCTCTGGTCACAGCACCTTATACACATTTAGACTCCACATTT
This sequence comes from Protopterus annectens, assembly GCF_019279795.1. Lineage (NCBI taxonomy): Eukaryota > Metazoa > Chordata > Ceratodontiformes > Protopteridae > Protopterus > Protopterus annectens. Next base: position 1,683,511,684 of record NC_056741.1, read on the forward strand.
CTTTGACAGTGCACTACTGGCATACTGGTAGACAAACACGCTTACAGCCACTCGCTCTCTGACATTTCCACTTACATTTGTCACTCACGCTGGGTGTGTGCGATCCCTTGTGATGTGTATTACATCGGACTACATGACTACAGTATCGGACATGTGTAACCATTTTGCGACGGCAGCTGTTCGACTGTACGGGCTTGGTGGCCTGTCCAGTGACATAATCATATTATATGTGTGTTCCTCATACAATCTGCTCACATCTGTCTGATACATGGGAACCGATACTCTGCAATGCTGACATGTGACTTGAGTTTGTTAATGCAGCTGTCTGCTGGGTCATGCTACCGCATACCTACTGCACGTTGACCACCTTTCAGATTGCACGACGGGAGAATGTAGGAGTGACACCATTCCCACTCTGCATGGGACAGTCCCTCATCACACATCACATGTAACAATACCAGAACTCTCCACCAATCGGGGACACATTTCTGCAGAATCAGGGACAGGTCAAGAAAAACAGGGACATTTTTACAAAAGTAGTGCTATTAACTTGACACATTGACAGAATCAGAGCATATGACTTAATACACATATTCTGAAGTAACAGTTGTTTATAATTCTTACTTATTGTCATTAGTCAGTTAGTGTAATTCACCACCTTTCCTTCAACAGCCACTACTTTTAGGAGGGATTAAGAAGGACGCAGTTAGACTTTCAGTCAAACTCAGGGATGTACCTGACATTCAGGGACAGTTGAGTGGTATGGACATTACTCTAGCCATTGCAACTGTTCTGATTAGGGGACCTTCTCATGTTGTAGGTGTCTGTACTGGTTGCTTGTTACAGGTCTTGTATACCTGACACGTTGATATGTCATATGTAGTAGCATAAGCAAATATACTGCTGCTAGACTACGCTTTGATTTGTTCCGATATGTATATTTCTGTACTATGCATGGCTGTAAGTATGTTCTGCCCTGGTACATCTGACAGTTTTACAGAGCAGGTTCCACTTTGGCCATTCAGACTGGTGACGGCCCTATACACCCTATATGTAGAGCTATCACATGTGTCAAGTCAACACATACCCACAGCATACCTCTCAACTGTCCCTGATTTTCAGGACCGTCCCTGATTTTGACTCAAATTTTAACTCTGTCCCTCTTAATCCCTCCTAAAACTAGTGACATTTGGAGGAAAGGTGGTGAATTACACTTCATGAATAATGACAATAATTAAGAGTTACAAACTTCTTTTACTTCAGAAAATGTGTATTAATTCATTCGCTCTGATTCTGTCAATGTTTCCAGTTAATAGCTCTAATATTTTAAATGTGTCCCTGATTGTCCTTGGGTTTTCTTGACTTGTCCCTGATTCTGTTGAAATTTGTCCCCAATTGGTTGAGAGGTCTGACCCACAGCCAGTAGTAAACAGATGACTTCCACGGTTTGCATACGTTAAGGTTATTCATGTAGCATTATAATTGATAATACTGTTTCCTATTACATGTAGCTGTTACTGATACATCAAATTGATGTCTGACACCACTACACACACTATATAGCCTCCATTCCCGAACTCACAGGCCATGTGCCATAACTGTCATTTTGCAAGACAGAACTGCCTAGACGGGTGTGTCCCTCGCAGACGTATGGGTGTTGAACCTCTTCCATTATGCTATCATCTACCTAAGGTGGTCAGCACCTTATGCACTTTCCATCAGTAGCAGAACTCACATACCAATGGGTGTGAATGAACACTGTATCAGGAACAATGCATAACACCCTGCGGGACACATTTAGATGATTGGTTTAATTAACCAGACACATTCACAGTCACAGAACATATGTATTCATTCACGTTTTTTGAGGTACATGCCGCGTATGACTCATACATGTTGTCATCTGTCATTACCTGTATTCTGCCTCCTGTTCACCTAATATCAGTAGTTCTGGCAGTGTTTAGTTGGACTTTGTTACATTCTGATACATAACTATGGACGTCCATGCTAATCAGGTACACAGCACTGTGTAGGTCTCTATGTATTCCCCGATGGTTTACAAACGATCCGGTAGATGTGCTCTTCAGATTTGGGAGGTGTAGGTGTATGCTATGCCCACATAGGAATATTAATGACTTCCACTGGGTGGGCCTACTACATCTCTGCCAACCAGCACCTGCACACTTAAGCCCATTAATGCATACCCATGGTCCACCTACCTGGCACCCCTCTACAGCAGTCATGACAAATACTTACTGCGAGCGCAGCTGGGGTATGAGCACACCTCTACACATTGCCCACTCTCCCCATCTCGGGACACATGTCGTAAGTTTTGTCAACCCATGTATTATCACACTTGCATAACCTACTGTTCCATGTACACCTACATCCTGCTCGTATCAATGTCAGCAGATTCTTTTACACCCTGAATATTTGGGGTCCCGCAAGGGACACCGTTATCCATGTTTAAAGTGTACACCTTGCAGAAGTCTCCCACTGGTCCTTTCCTACCGGTGTTTTGGACAGCGGCAGTGTATTGATCTGTATTGCCTGTCTGTGTGTCTGTCCGGCCTAGCTGGGCGATGTGGGGGGTACAACATTTCTTTATTGGACCTCCCAGTCACATATTCCCGGGCTGTAAATATGTTACCCCTAATTGCTGTGAAGTAACCTATTTATGTAAATGTGTATATCTACACTGACATATAGTTTGTTTTGTGTGTATGTGATTATATCACTACCTGTTGTTTGTGTATATATATCTATCTATATATATCCATAGTATATCCTTGTGTGTGTGTGTGTGTGTGTGTGTGTATATATATCTATCTATATATATATATATATATATATATATATATATATATATATATATATATATATAGATATATATAGATATATATAGATATATATATATATATATATAGATATATATATATATATATTTATATATATATATATATATATCTGTATGGATATATATGTGTATGTAAATTGATATAGCTATATGTATATATATGTTTTTATCTATATATACATCTGTGTGTCCGTTAACCTATACATTTCCCATACATGGACACTTACACGTGTATTGGTTTTATCCCTGTTTCAACAACATACTATTGCCTTAGTCATTCTGACACCGACACTTCACTCCGGTGAACTTGTGCTCAGTATATTGCACGTTATGCAGCAGACAGATGTCACATGTTTTTCATGTCTGGGGTGCCGCTGCTAACTGGGATGTGTCATTCGACCTATTCCTCATATGCGCAGCCTATTTTTCCTGCTACTGTGTTTGTTTCTGTGCACATTCATATTATTACTGTTGATCGGATGTGTGTTTGTGTTACTTTGACTGTACGTCGACAAATTGTTGTCTTCATGTAGTTGTGTCTTTCTGCTTTTCCCAGTTTGGGGTTGTCACAGCAGAACTCCGTTCTGCTCATGGGTGGCGTATAGGTTTTACGTGCTGGGCTGCCAGACCTAATGCACAACGTCCGACAATGATACGCCCATTCACGCATGTCTCCACGCAAATGACGCTCTATCTGGGAATCGCACCTACGTACTAGCTGACCTCCACGGGCCGCTCCATTGCACCCGGTGCAACATACCCTATCACTTCTGTGCCCATACTCGCATATCCATAGTTTCTCCTGCACACCCGTGTTGAGTTTCCCTGCATAACAGCCATTATACAACTGATATCACAGCCATGACACACCTTTACACATTGCCCTGTCATGAGCGTTGGGGCCCTACACACATTTTGTACCGCCTTGTGTATTCACAGGCTCACCATCCATTCATATTTGCACATACGTGCCTTTCCTGGTGTTATGGATTACGAATGATTTGCAGGTTACAAGTGTAGGTGTTCGCAACATGTCCTACATTCCGTCTGTTTACAATGTTGATGTAGCACTTCAGCGATATTATCGCCACTGGTATAGCCCTGCCTCTGGTGTGGAGAGCAGTGCTCTACTCACACTTGTGCAGCTTTATGTGACATACGCTGCGAGTACTTCATAATTCCTAACTTCCTCTGGATTCCCTTTACAACCCTTAGGTTTGCTTTCATCTTTCGGCGTTCCTAACATATATATATATATATATATATATATATATTTATTTATTTATATGTGCATATATAGATAAATATGTAGATATATAATTGCATATTTCTGTTATGTCTGTGGATATTTATCTATACACACATCTATCTAACTATATATATAAAAGTTACAGCTGTACAAGACAACATACATTTGCTATGCTAATAGCTGCATACACCCGCGCAGGCCCACTTGCATCTACTTATTCTGAGTTACATATGTTTACAGGCACGTCTTTGGGATTACATGTGCCTTATTCCTTATGACAGTACCACTTTGATGGAATCTGGTTAACGGAGCCATGCGAACGCGGTCACCTTTACATGTATAAATGTTGGCTTTACAGCACAGAGGCATTCATTACACAATTAAGATGTGCTATAGTCGTACTTGAACAGGGAATGCCTTTACGTTGGGCGGATGCTGTAGCCACTACACTATTGGTGTTCTGGCTCATTTATATGTATACCCATGGTTCATAGCTACTCTGATATATGCCTCACCGCTTCCCTTACACAACAGGCATCCATTCTCCTGCTGGGAAAACCACAGTACTATAATTAGGACATTCCCTGTTTCCTACTGCTCTGGACCCGTGCTGCAAGTCTACTCACTCCAAGGATATTCATAACTCCTATGCTTATAGTCCTCACACATACGCGTGTTTGATTGTCAGGGTGTTCATGTGCTGGTCCGGGTTTAGACTTGGCCGACTGGTCACTGGCACTGCCCTGGCACTGTTCAAAGCTCAGATGTAGCACATGGGCAGAGTTAGTCCAGAGTTTAACATTCTATCTGTGTTTACAGACGCAGGTGTTTGGGCACCTCTGATCACATTATTGGGTCGGCGCTACATTATTTAGGGCAGGGAGTGGTTCCACTACATAATGCAGGTTGGGGGGTGGTTGGTGTTTGGGCACCTCTGACTACATTATTGGGTCGGCACTACATTATTTAGGGCGGGGAGTGGTTCCACTACATAATGCATGTTGGGTGGGTGGTTTCCCTTCCCATTTGACTATTTCATTCATTTATACGCAATGAATATTATTCTGGACGTCTGTTATAAATTCACTACAGGTATGCAATAGTCCTGTCAACAGATGGGACAGTTGGTTGGTGTACTTCTGTGTATGGACCTCTCTGATACTCTGGGACTCATGTCTACAGTGACAGGACAAGGCTATGACAACCCAGGGACAATCACGGACACTTCTACCATATTAGTACTATTAATTTGGAATGTGTTGACAGATTCGTAATACTACTAATTTTCTGCAGTTAAGCATCTATTACTCTTCATTGTTGTAAGTAGTCATTCTCATTCAACACCTTTCCTCCAAAGGTCACTGGCTTTGTACATTTTTAAGGATGTGGCCAGTTATTGTGTGAAAGCTCTGACCATTGATATCGTTGACATTGTCATATGTACAGGTTGGGATGTATTCTGGGGACTATGGTTGGCACCTTTTCAAATGGCCAAGATGGGACATTTTCAGAACACACATCAGATTTTACAAGCTGACACATACCCACGGTCAGTACAATGGATAGAACTTTACTTATTTGCCTACATAAAAGCCTATTGTTGTAGCAGTTTAGTTGCTTATTCTGTTTCTTGTAACATTTAGGTATTGTATATACTACAATAATTATTTTCTGTAACTATTACATAACATATGGGACATAATTATGTCCTACAATCCCAGGACATTTGCCATTTGTAATGTATTTTGTCAGGACACAACTGTCCAACGATGGACTGTCCCTCGCAAAGCGGGACAGATGATAACCCTACTGTGGACACCAGATTGTTTGGGCCAACACATAGCCACGGTCAGTGCAGGTTTAGGACATTCATTTGTTTCCTACCTGTGAGCCTCATACCTTTGGCACTTCTGTTGTTTGCCTGTTTCTTGTATGAATTACATTTATTCTATCCTGACGTGACCGCTTTAGGCAACTGTTACATGCAGTATGGTACATAGTTATTTCCTATGATCACAGGACATTTGGCATTGTACCATTGTTGGTCAGGTCACACCTACACACACATTAATTGTCCCTCACACAGTGGATTAGGGGTATCCTGTTTATGTCAGTGCCTTCATCACCCTTATACCATGTGCCACTATGCGAATCTGTGCAATAATTCTCTCGCTTATTCGTGTCAGGACACGTGCATCACGGGCAGGTGTTTGATCCTGGGTAGTAGGTTATGCATGACCATTTAGGGCTGGACAGTGGTGTGCACCACTAATGCACATTCCAACTTGTGTCCAGATATCTACAGGACTGGACTTCGTGTCTTCCATTCTAATGTTTACACAGGTTACTTATCCCATGAGGGATATCCCAAAAATTGAACAAGACCAAAACAAGAGAAATACCGAACATTCTTCTGGCATTATGAAAATGTGCTGGGGGTTTTACATGTAAGGGATACATAGTGTGCAATCCTGCAACTGCCTAGGGTGACAATACCTACTACATATGCGTAGTGGTCACTATGTGTAGATGTGGCTGCACCAAAACAGTAGGCCAAGTATGGCTGGATTTGGTGGATGTTCAGGTAAGGGAGCGGGTTGTGTGATGTGGAGGGGATGCTGGGTAGTCCCTTATGCATCCTGGTGTGTTGCATTTGATATGGCCAGTTCCATCAGGACCAATCTGTGGGTATGTGCCGGTGACATGTCTATACATTTGTATCGCACATTTCAATATTCATATGTTTGTGGGATTGTGTTCCACAGTATGGCCTGTCTGGTTGTATTGCAGATGTTTATACATGTGTTTGTGTTTCTTTCTGCTTCACCCGCTGCTCCTTCATACACCTCCGGTTCACCTATTCTGCATACGACACAGTATCGCCTTGGAGGATTGTACCATTACCCATCCCCCATCACACACTCATATTCCTCACACCTCATACATCACTGCTTTGGTTGTTGACCCATGACACGGCCAGAGTAACACACTGAATACCCTACATATGTCAGGTACCTGTATGGTTGTATGGACTACCCTGCCATGTTTGCTTTCCACATGCTATACCTCACGCACATAGGTACACGCCCATACTTAACTTTCATTACATGGTTGGTATACTCGGGTAATACCCGTTCAACTGTGACACATCCTGACAAGTTTGGCTTGTACCACTGATGTGCGGATTTTGGCAGACTGTTCTAATCATCGGTAGGATTCCACCTTTTCCTATGTCCAGGATGGGATATATTCCGTACACATATCTGACTGTACCGGACAACACATACCCACAGTCGACGGTACGGATAATACTGTTCCTTTCAGCCTACATGTTTCCTTATTGTTGTAGCAGTTTATATGCTCCTTCTGTTTTGTTTACATGCTTATTCTATTTCCTGTCACATTTGGTATGTGACATATGGACATACCTTTTGTATGTGACTATTACATGCCTTGTGGGATATGATTCGGACATTCGGTCGCTAGATATGTACATTTATCGTGTATTTTGTTATGGACACATCTGCCCAGCTGTGTACCCTCCCTCACATTATGGGTCAGCTGGTGACCCTAACCATTGGGCTGGATGTACCTACTGGCAGCGCGCTAGCATATGATGCGTTTCACTTCCACTTGGTATAGCTATCTACACTGGGTTGGACTACGGACACACAGTTTTCCATGTCATTTGTTCATGGGATAGGGACCCGTTATTCCCTACCGTGCATTTGTGTTTGCTTCTTCATTTTGTGTTCAAAGGAACTATCTTGCGAGCTTTGCATACGTTTCAGTATGCACGGACACTGACAGATGTGATTACTATCTTGCAAGTTGTTATATGCAAGCATTTTAGGTTGCATGTCGACAGATGGCATTTCCATGCCTCCGTGATGCACTTCGACATGCCCTATGCACTCGCACTCCTTTCCTATGCACATGGCTGTGGCGGCAGCGCGCATTCATTAATATGCATTTGGTGCTACTTCATCATCTTCACACCGCAATGTCGGCGCAAGCCTACTGCCGGCCTTGCGCCGAGCTTCATGAATCCCGGGGTATAACTTTAAAAACTAAAATAAACAAGCTGGAGAAATAGATTAAGCATAGACAAGATCAAGAAAATTTTGAAGAAAATTTATATAAAGATATTGAGCAAAATAGGAAACCTTTTTTATATGTACATAAGATGTGGAAGGAGTAAAGACACACAAATTAATAAACTGTAAGCAGATTCTAAAATTTATTCACAGGCACAACAGATTATAGTTATATTTACAAAATCTTATGCAAAACAGTTTGGCTCCACAAAAGGGATGATAAGTTGTCCTAGTGACATCCAGGTAACCCCAGATACTAGAATCAAATTAGATTATATTGGAAAAGAACTGCACAAACTGGATCCAAACAAAGCATATGGAGGAGACAGAATTAGTAACAATGACTTTAGAACACTTCAGCAAGTACTTATGGTACCATTATATCTATTATTCCCTAGGTCATATAAATATGGGGAGATGCCTCAAGATTGGAAACATACGATTATTAAACCTGTCTTTAAGGGAAAGGGGTGTAGCACAAACCCAGAGTCGTATAGACCCTTAAGTCTACATTCATGTTGTGGAAACATAATGGAGAAGGTAATATTGGATAAGTTATTGTCAGAAATGGCTAGGTTGGGAATTGAAACCATATATCAGCATGCATATATTGAAAATAGATCTATTACCACCTACAACACGATGTTCTATAACAATAGAACAGATATGAATGAAAAATTGTGCTGTGATATAATATTTATATAGATTTAACTTCAGCATTTGACAGGGTCATACAGAAAACATTGATTAATACATTATTACAACTAGGTATTGATGTACTCTTGATAAAATGAATAGCTGCATGGCTTACAAATAGAACATGGCAAGTATCAAAGAGCAACTGGACAGGTGAAATCCTTGGTTACAGTCAGGGTGTCCCACAGGGCTCTGTTCTAGGATTTAGTTGTTTAGATTGTACCTTTCAAACCTACCTTTTTCATTTGAGGTGTTCTACAGTCTATATGCAGATGACCTGAAACTGGGTAAACTGATTACATGTGTCACAGATAAGACATGTCTGTAAAATAACTTGACTAAATTGACCATTTAGGCACAGGAGAATAATATGCTGATAAATACATCAGAAACTAAGAATATGAGATTTGGGAGACATAAATTGAAAGGTGAATATTTAATACAGCACACAGTGGCTGAAACTGTAGGCTCATTTAAGGACCTAGGGTGTATGGGTAGATTCAGCTATGAGTTTTTCTAATCATATCAACCAGTTGGTTAATGATAGTTATAGAACTATAGGTTGTATAAAAAGATTTATAAAGTCTAGGAAATCAAAAATAATGAAGTCATATTGCTTATTAGTTACATTACACCCAAACATGAGCGTGGAATCACAATATGAAAACCCTATAAGAAAACAAGCATGAGTAAAATGGAAAGAATACAGCGGAAATATACCAAGAGCATCCGTGGATGTGAAAATTTAAGTTATTATGAAAGACTTAAATATCTGAACTTAAGATATCTAAGAGGAGATCTTATTCAGGTATATAGGGCATTTAGAGACATCTGCCTCTGGGAATGTTTGGGGTCATCAAAAAGTACTAGAGAATCATCAGACAACCTATGTAGAAGATTCTATAGGAATGGAAAGTGCACTAATTGGTTCTCTGACAAAATAGCTGATATATGAAATAGACTACCAAATTACAAGAACGCCTTGGACCATGGTCTTCTCCTCTATAGTGTCAACACCAAAATCACAGAGCGCCAGTGAAATTAACCCTTTTATTCACCAAGAAAAAATAAATACATGCATTTTCATCCTACTTACAGGACTGTATGTAGGATGAAAATGCATGTATTTATTTTTTCTTGGTGAATAAAAGCGTTAATTTCACTGGCGCTCTGTGATTTTGGTGTTGACACTATAGAGGAGAAGACCGTGGTCCAAGGCGTTCTTTTTGTTTGTTCATTGGAGTTTTAGAACTGCCGTTCTGCTGAATTATTTAGACTACCAAATTACATTAAAGCAAGTATTCATTTAGATATTTTTAAGAACAGCCTGGTCACTTATTATGGGAAGAAGTGTTTTGAAATATTGGCAAGCTAGAAGGGCATTAATGCCCAGTCTAGAAATATTTGCATCTATGTATGTATTGAATCCCGCATATAGTATTCTACATGCTACATACATTTTTATACACAGACACAGATATATATATATCTCTGTGTGTTTATGTGTAGACACACATATACAGTTCCACAAAATTTCCATTCTGATTTGTTTTTGTTGAAAGGGCATAAAGTGCATACACAAGCATATAATCTAGTTCTCCGTTATACACACACACACACACACACACACACACACACACGTTTTTGTACATGTACTTTATACAGACACACACACACACACACACACACACACACACACACACACACACACACACACACACACACACACACACACACACACACATATGGATTCACTTCATAATGCCGAATTTCCAAAAGATCGAATTTCATATGGCCGAGACCATATGATCGAACTTTTGGAAAATTGACATCATAAAATAAACCCCCCCTAAAAAAAAATAAAGAATAACCTTTCAAACTGTTATTGCAGGGGGGCAAGCCCCCCTGCATCCCCCACACCCCTGCTACTTAAATATTTCAACTCCAAGATCGCACTACAGCGAGGAAAAGGGAAATCTCCCATTCTGCGCTGTATGAAGATCTCCTCTCACTCCATTCACAATGTCGAGATTCCAAAAGTTCGATCATATGGTCTTGGCCATATGAAATTTGATCTTTCGGTATTTCGGCATTGTGAAGTCTTCCCATATATATATATGTATGTGTGTATATATATATATATATATATATATATATATATATATATATATATATATATATATATATATATATATATATATTTATAGATAGTGTGTGTGTGTTTGTGTGCACTATGGGTGCATACAATTTGTTATTTACAATAAACAACATAGCAGAGCATAGCATTATTAATGTATACATTCTAGTAAATGTTGCTTAATGTTTTACTTGGTCACTATCGCACATTGGCTATGTGTTGCACATGCAATCTTGGTCAATGTCTTTATGTCAGTATTTTTTTTTTCTTTGCAGTGCTAAGTGCATTTATATCTTTGCCAATGTTGCCCAAACCACGGGTGAAAAAGGTCCTGAGACCAGTTCACTTTCTTGGTTATCAAAGTATAAATAAATAGAAAATAGAAAAAAAAAAGGAGGGTGAACATGACAGAAATAATTAAGGAAAGTACAGTTGTGTACACTTACCATAAATATAGATGTTAAAGTGTATTCACCATTGCAGTCATCACTTGTGAGTTATCCGTGCTGGGTAGCCCTTTGCCGGCCTGAGTACCAGAGTAAAGGTTTCCCTCCTGCGTCGGCTGTCCTGTCAGGTCATCAGGGCTATAAAGGGAGACAGCTGATGCCATTACATCAGTTTTTCTTGCCACCAAAGATTTTGGAGCCCAGAGACGTTATGTACAATAGTTAAGAAAAAGGGGATTGGTTGGAGGGAAACAGTACTGCAACAGTGAATACACTCAGACATCTACATTTATGGTAAGTGTACAGAACTGTACTATGTTCTTTGTGTTTCACTGTTGCAGTCATCACTTGTGGGAAGAATCTCAAAGCAGAGGAAGTGGGTGGAGGAACGTTGCACAGTTACGGGGGTGCTAGCATGCCCTGCAGGACTGCAGATGCAAATCCTGATCTGGGTTTGGAGAAAGTAGCTAGCTGGTAGTGCTTGGTGAAAGTGTGGATAGATGTCCAAATGGCAGCTTCCAGAATTTCCTTGGTAGGAAACCCCCCCACTCAGAAAGGCTGTGGAGGTAGAGGCTGCTCTTGTGGAATGGGATCTGACAGTTTTGGGAGGACTCTTTCCATGGAAGGTATAGCAGAAATGTATACAATGAGAGATCCATTTGGAAATGGCCTGCTTGGTAATGGGTTGCCCCTCTGCCCCAGGGGCAAATGAAACCAGTATTTTGTCAGTTTTCCTGACTGATTTGGCCCTGCCAAGTTAAAATCTCAACTGTCTGTGCACATCCAAGGTATGCAGAATTATCTCATCTTTATTTGTTGGTTTAGGAAAGAAGGTAGGTAGGTGTATAGCCTGGTTGAGGGTTACATCAGAGACCACCTTGGACATGAAGGAGGGCTTGGTTCTTAGAGAGACCCTGTCTGTGTGGAAGATGATGAAGGGCTCAGTGGCCATAAGAGCCTGGAGCTCAGATATCCTCCTAGCAGAAGTGATAGCTAGCAAAAGGGCAGTCTTCCAAGAGAGGTATATGAGGTCTGCTGAGGGAGCTGGCTCGAAAGGGGGGAGAGTCAGTTTTTCAAGGACAAAGTTTAGATCCCAAACTGACACAGGGGGCCTTCTTGGTGGTCTGATGTGAGCCACGCCTCTGAGGAACTGCTTCAAGAGGTGTGGGGAGAATAAAAGCTGATCTACCTGGACATAGGCTGAGATAGCCAAGGCATGAGTCTTGAGGAGTAAGACAAACCCTTATGGAGGAGCTCTGCCAGGCAGTCCAGAACCAGTGGTAAAGAGGCTTTAGTGCTGGTGGTATTCCTAGTGGAGCACCAGCAGGTGAATCCCTTCCATTTAGAGGAATAAGATTTTCTGGTGCTGGGTCTGCAAACCTCCTTAATAATGTCTAACACCTGATTGCCCGAAGGCTGCAGTGTTAACTGTCTTTGAGGAATCAGCCATGCTATTTACTTGAGTGTGGCAAAGCCTGGATGCAGAAGCTTCCCTTCCTGTTCTAAGAGAAGGTCTACAGTGGAAGGCAGGGTAAAGGGAGGGTACATGCTCATGCTGAGCAGCATGGGGTACCAGTGTTGCCTTTGCCAAACTGGGGCAATCAGTATAGCCTTTGGTCCTTCTTCTCTTATCTTGAGTAGAACCCTAGGAATCAGAAGAAGTGGGGAAAAGGCATATACAAACAGGCTGCTCTAGTGGAAGGAGAGGGCATCCATTCCCCAGGCTTCTGGGTGAAACTTTCTTGAGTAGAACTTGGCCAGTTGATGGTTCTGATGGCTTGTGAAAAGGTCTATGTCTGGCTCCCTCCAGATGCGAGTGATCTATATGAAGGTCTCCCTGTGCAACTGCCACTTGTGGGTGTCCAGAATCTGTCTGCTTAAGTGATCTGCCAGGGTGTTTTGCTTTCCTGGGAGGTATTAAGCTAAGAGTTGCAGTCCTAGATTTGATGCTAACTTCCATGACAAGGCAACATACAGGGTAGGAATGAGTGCCACCCTGTTTGTTGATGTACCACATGACAATGGTGTTGTCTGTCCTGATTAGGAGTACTCCTGGTGACAGATGCTCTTGAAAGGGGTTTATCTTCATAAGTGCGTTATGCACTTGGGCAAATCCAGTATGTGCGAAAGGAGGCTCCCAAATTGGCAATACCTTGAACATAAATTGTCCGAATGTGCAATGAGCGAATGCACATTGACATTTGCTCATTGCAGATTCGACATTTTGGGTGCGGATTGCACTATAGCGGGGATCTGGAAATTAACTCTTACCCCATTGTAGTGTGATCTCGGAGTGAGTATATTAAAGTGGGGGTGGGGCACAGCCCCCTACATGGCGGGGGTGCAGGAGGGCTTGCCCCCCTGCATGATGATGTGTCTTCAACATTGTATTTTAAAAATCAGTGAATCTGATGTTCAGTTTGCTGATTTTTGAACTACGGAGACTTTCGCAGTTTAAAATTCACACTTTTGGTTCGCACAAAAGAGTGATTGATATTTTCATTTCCGAAAATATGTAGGTAAACCCATGAAAGGTTAGGATACCTCTGTGCACTGCCAGCATTTCTTTCAAATTGATGTATAGACAGAGAACTTCCTGTTCCCAAAAGGCCTGGGTTTGCAGAGTTCCAGTGTGGGCTCCCTAACCAATGTCTGAGACGTCCTTGGTCAAGGTCTGCTTGTGTGGGCGAAGGACAAAAGGAAGTCCCTTGTTTAGGGAGCAAGCCTGAGCCCACCAGAAGAGTTACATCATTAAGCAAGGAATTAGAGGTAGTTGGTGCTCCAGAGACTGGTTGTGTTGGTACCAGAGGTTCCTTAGGTACCACTGCAGTTTCTGCCTATGCAATCAGGCAAGGGGTACCAGCAGTATGCACGAGGCAATGTATCCCAGGGCTTGTAATATTTGCCTGGCTGTAAGGTGGGTCTTTTGAGCCAGCTGGTGGAAGTAGGACTGCAGAAAAGTCTGCATCTGGGGCGAGGGAGGCCATTTGCTTGGATGTGTCTAGCAGAGTGTCCAGGAAGGTAATCCTTCAAGTGGGTAGCAGCTGTTTATGGTGAATGCCAGTGCAGTCAGTATGGTCTGCACAAAGAAGAGGACCTGCAGTAGCTTTTCCTTGGTTTCTGCCCGAATGAGGCAGTTGTCTAGATAGGGGTAAATGTGTATGGATCTCTGTCTGCAGTAAGCAATGACTGGAGCCAAACACTGTGTAGACTCTTGGAGCAGTGAATAAGCCAAAGGGCAGTCCAGAGAATTGAAAATGTTGGGACCCTGCTCTGAACCTTAGTTAACTCCTGCAGGACTCTCTGATAGGAATATGCAGGTAGGCATCCTTCAGGTCTAGGGTCACTAGACAGGCTTGTGGTAGGAGCATAGGCAGTAGTTTTTGTAGTGTCAACACTTTGAATTCTGGAACCAGAAGGGACAGATTCAGGGTAGAGAGGTCTAGGATAGGGTGCCATGTGCCCTCTTTTCCAGGAACCAGGAACAGCCTTGAGTAAAATCCCTTCCCAGTCTGTTCCTTGGGCATGGGTTCTACAGCACCCTGGGCATAACGTTTTTGGATCTGGTGAATAGCTTCTGCTGTCTGGTTTGCAGGTACGTCTGGGCAACCTGATCTCTTTGGTCTTTCTTTGAAATAGAATATGTACCCTCTGGTAACAATTTTCAAGACCCATAGATCTGAGGTGATGGCCTGCCAGTTTTCTAGGAAGAGGGAAAGCCTTCCTTCTAGCTTGTCTGGAGACCTGGGGGGGGGGGGGGCAGAGAGGAGAGAAGGGAGTCATTGTGATTCTCTGGTGAAGGAAGTAGGCTTAGAACTCCCCTGTCTTGGAGGGGCTGTGGACCACTGCCTAGTTCTTTGCTGGCTGTGTGCCTGTGGCCTAGGGGTTCTGTCTCTGCATCCCTTGCTCCCTATTGGCTTAGCCTGAGAGGGAAAGGACCAGTGTTTGGTAGGGAAGTTTCTCCTGAACCTGGGAGGCTGTACCTGCAAAAAGTCATTTACAGTCTGCATGGATTTAGCTTTGTTCTCCATTTTCTTGATGATCTCCTCAGCCTTGGGGCTGAACAACTGCTCTTTATACAAAGAGGCATCTAAAAGTTTGGATTTCACCTGGTCAGGCAAAGGTTGCTCCCTTAACCAGGCATGCCTTCTGATAACTGATCCTGTAGCTGCAGCCCTGATAGAGGCTTCCAAGGCATCGTAACCACAATGCAAGGAATGCCTTGCTACCTGAGAGCTAGACTGTATAAGGCCTGTTAATTCTCTGCTAGTGTTACTGTTAGGCAAGGCAGATATTTTCTGTTTAATGAGTTTGAGCACATTCTGCTGGAATTTGATCATATAAAATTGACAGTTTAATGCCCTAACAGCTAAAGTAGCAGAGGTGTAAACCTTTTTACCCATCCTGACTGGAGCTCTGCATTCTTTGTCAGTTGGGATGGGGTTTTTTGAAGTGCTTGCTCTAGCTCCCTTAGGGCACTGAGTAATTACTTCAGGGTCTGCAGTAGGGTTTTTAAACAGATATTTGTGATAGTTGTGCAGCCTGTAGTATCTATCAGGTTTTCTGAGTGCAGGAGGGAGATAGTCTGCAGATAGGGCTGATTCTAGAAAAACATCTTCTACTACATCCAGGATAGGAGGAATGGCCAGAGGCTTATGCTGAGGCAGATCTAGAAATTCCCTGAGTCTCTTTTTAGACTGGGGTTAGTCCTGGGCCTTCCACTGAAAATGCTCTTTGAGAGTGTTTAGAGTTCATCTGAAAGAAAGGTCCTCAGGGAGAGGCAGTGGGAATGGGATCATTAGCATCAGAGTCCTCGAATGCTGCTAAGGGCTGGTCTTCCATGTCCGACACTTCCAGATCTGAATCCACTTATTCCTGGTCTGTGAAGACCTCCGGGGGGTGTCTATTTTTCTTTTGGCTGGTGTGGGAGGGGGAGGTTGGCTACCTCTGATCAGAGTCATCAGGTCCTCTGTCATTCTGAGAAGTTGCTGTGATTGAGAGGCTGGCTGGTTAGTAGTAGGTCAGTGGCTTGGGCCCTGTGGATAGATCTTTTTGGGGGTAAATTTTGGCTTGGGCCTGGCTGGTTCAGTAGCCTTATACAGAGTTAATTTGACTGGTGGCATTGTTATCGGTCTAATCCTGAATTTGGATGTCAGTTGGGGCTCTGCGGAAGCCAGTGCCTGCAAAGTGGCTCCCCACCCAACTTTGTGAGGAACAAACGACATCTTGGCAGGAGGAGGTTGATCCAGTGGCATTGGTAGAGGCCTGCAGCAGATCATCGGATGTCATCAGGGGCTGTGAAGGTGCCTTACTAAGTTCAGCTGTAACCTTGGGAAAGGGAGGCCGGTAGTCTAGGGTCATCAGAGGGCCTAACTTTTGGAGGCCAATCCTTGTCTTTGTCTTTTTTATTCCTAGGAAAGTCAGAAACTGCCTGAGAGATGGACACCATTTCTCATTGGTAGAAAGACTAACTAAAATGCCTTGTTACAATATCAGCTCTTCTTTTGATAGTACAAGCATTAAAGAGGGCACAGAACCAACACCCTGAAATGGTGTGGTCTGGGCCTAAACAGGTGATGCAGAGAGAATGGAAGTGTGGGATCTGCTTTCCACAACTGAGACAGTTATTAACTTTCTCTGACATGGGTTTAAGGCAAGAAAAGATTCCCCAATGGGGTACTTAGCTTTAGACGATTGTCTTCACTCTGGCAATGGCCAACCGACGCACTCACAAAACTGCTTCTGTTTCAGGCTCCATGGCAAGGCAAAAAAGACTGATGCAATGGCATTGGCTGTCTCCCTTTATAGCCCTGATGACCTGACATCAGCCACACTAACAGAACAGCCGAAGCAGGAGATACTCGAGCCAGCTAGGGCTACTGAGCAAGAATAACCCACAGGTGATGACTGCAACAGTGAATTATGAAGAACATCTAGCAAGTCACATTTTAATTCTGCATCATTCATGAGAGAGAAAACAACTTCACACTGAAGGCATTGGGAAGTAGCTGACAGACTTATTTTGGAATCATAATATTTGTCACTTGTAAATGTACAGCAACAATCATTTACTGCAGTGAGAGTTTTCGCACCTCAGCATGAAAGTTTGGGGAAGATCTGTCAATTTTTGAGTTTGGGGGAAGATCTGTCAATTCTTTTAGAACTACAAAAAATCCCATTACAAAAGCCTGCTATTTACCTACTTTCTTTTGCTGGAAGTAGCTAACAGCTATTTATAGAATAGAACAAGCTCTGACAGGCACATAAATGAGGTTCAGTCAGGAAACATAGAAGTAGCTCTGTTTCAGAAGGTGTGTGTAGATAACTGTTCTTCACAGTCCTGCCGTTCTGTCTCAATGGCATGAGAAAACACCACTTCCTTATGTTTAGCATGAGTAATATAAACAGGATGTGAAATGTATTCTGGGAAGAAGGAATGAGAGCAAGCAAATAAGATCTCATTACCAAGGCAGGCCCCATCATCTGATATTTTGAGGGAAATACATTAAAATTGTAAAAGAAGTACTTGGAGTGATTTTGAGGCATTAAAATAGCTCTGAAAACAAAGATACAATGAAAAATAGTTCTGAGTTGAATTTTTGAGTTCTAAGGTAGAGTTTTCCTTTAAATTTATAGAGTTAATCATTATGCCAACACACCACAAAGGTAACCTTTCTTCACACATGTGAAAATAACACTGTTGAAGACACAGGGATGACTTATTGAGGTGAGAGGAGATGTAGGTATTACCCTTTAGCAAAATAATGATAATATGGAAATGTCATAAGGTGAACTTTACATCCATCAGACTAATGAATATTCAACAGTAAAAAGGATTGAGAGAGAATGGGTGAAGACAGAGAGAGATGGCCAGAGACATGCCAGAGGATGGTGTTATGGGTCATTAATGTACACCTTTATGGTGTGTCCTCACTATTAATCTGCCATGCTCTGTGTCTTTAACTGATTGTTATGAGGATCAAGAAGGTGTATGAGAGGAAAAACATGTTTAAGGCATGAGTAGAATAAAGATGGTTTAATAGTTCTTCCTTATGGAAATAGATGTCTTAGCAATTTTTTTTTTTTTGCCACAGTATTCAAAATCTGTTCATGAAAGGCTGTAACTGGATAAAAATTGAGATGCATGTCATTAAACAAATCATAGAAGCGTGTAACATTAAAATAAGAAATAACGTGACACACATCTGGAACTAAACCCTTATGCAATGCCCAAAAGGCAATTATTGCTGCTAGAGGAATGTCATCGTGTGGGAAATGTAGTGGTTGCCCATACATAATTAATTTTTTTTTTATATATTAATAATATTGGTTTTAGACCAAATGGGCTATATAATTGCAGAACTGAGAGAGTTATTTATGCTATCAAATGTGGATGTGATAAGTTTTATATTGGTCAAACTAAGAAAATGTTTAAGATAAGATTAATGGAACACTTGAGGGATACCAGGGTAAATAAATTAGAGAGCCCTGTAGCTCAACATTTTCATGAATATCATGGTGATAAGTGTGATAGCTTAAAAGCAACTATCTTGGAACAAGTTTTTATAAGTGAATCTAATGTAAATAAGATTAAGAATGTGCTTTTAAGGAAATAAACTATTTTTATTTTAAAATACGACACTTGATTCCTAAAGGGCTGAATACAGACTGTTGATGGAGAAGTGTTGTTTGAAATGTTTTTGAAATGTATTGCACTTAATTTTTAATTGTTTGATTGCTTAATTGTTTGATTGATGATTAATGGTTGTAGCTGGTGTTATATAAACTGCCTGAATATGTGATGTGTTACTCCTTGAAGGCTTACTGTGGCCGAGGCGGTAGAGAATAAAGAATTTTTTATTGGCTTCATTGTTTCGTTTTATGCTCTGTGTCTTTAACTGATTGTTATGGGGATCAAGAAGGTGTATGAGAGGAAAAACATGTTTAAGGCATGAGTAGAATAAAGATGGTTTAATAATTCTTCCTTATGGAAATAGATGTCTTAGCAAATTTTTTTTTTGCCACAGTATTCAAAATCTGTTCATGAAAGGCTGTAACTGGATAAAAATTAAGATGCATGTCATTAAACAAATCATAGAAGCATGTAACATTAAAATAAGAAATAACGTGACACACATCTGGAACTAAACCCTTATGCAATGGCCAAAAGGCAATCTTCAGACAAGTGATTTAGGTCAACAGTCCACAGAGGAAGTTGTATTGTGCTAAATCCAGTAATTAAAGAACTGATAGAGTAACTGTTGCAAAGTATTGCCTTTACTTTGTATTCCAATAGCACGGCAGGTTTAAGCACCTTGCTGTGAGGAAAACCGGTGTACTGTGAGTGATGGCAACTACTGACCAGGTTTTGCCATTGAACATGACCAGTCATTTACCATCACTTGCCACTGGTGCAAGATGTCAAATTCCACAGAAATGCAGAGGACAAAAAGTGAAGGTTTCTTATAGGCCATTTCTGGCCATGCGTATTGTGTGTGATTTTACTTTTTGACCAGATTAAACATGTGAAAAAGGGGTCAATACAAAAGTAGTGAAAAGAGGAGGCAAGCAAAGGAGCGCACGCAGGGGAACAAATGGAGGAATTTGCAAGAAGGTAGTGGGAGAAAACCATAGCTATCCACATCTTCACACCATAAATTTAGAAGTGTAGCCATAATTTGCTGAATTTGGAATGTCAATACACCAAAGGTAGGTGACAACAACAGAATTATGTTATACAACCAATTCTATCAAATAATGTGTCAACAAGACACATAGGTGAAGTGGAGTGCTATGTATCAGTCTTTTGCTTTTGTGGGACAGGTGCCCATTTTTTTTTACTTCCAAAGAGAGAGGAATGTTGGAGAAGGAGCTTAGGAAAGTGAGGGTCAGGTAGGTATGGTTGGTGAAGGAGCAAGCACAGACATACAGGACATACAAGGCAGACGAGAATAGCGATAGACACAGAAGGTTGGGTGAAACCATGGTTGGGGATAGGAGGGGACATCGGTGGTGCAGCCACATCAATCTTGAGAACAGTGAGAATATAGACTTACCCTCAGAACTTTCATCACTGTCTCCTTTCTCAGTTTTGTGTGTCAATGCTGAATGTGGCGTCATCTTTGCAATACAACAAAGCACATTTGCTACATGGCTGATACGGGCACCAAGGCCCTCTCCATGATATCCCTCTCAAGCTCTGTCAGCTCTTGCTGGGTGATAAAATCACCACTTCCAATACTACTCCTTCTCCTCATGGGTACTTGTGCACCAGCAGCCAGGCCAGATCTGCCAGATGAAGATGGAACAGGTAGGGCAGGGATTGTGGAGACAGCACTGCCAGGTTGGGACCCCAAGGTGCTGGGTGCTGGTTGCTGTAACCTGTGAAGGGATGACAGGGCAATCAGCAGTTGTTGGTTTACCTCCCTGTATTGAATATCATTTTTTAAACAGAAATGTATGACAACAGAACAATTTTCAGCCAATCTCACATTTAATAGCCAGTATGCAAAGATACACATCAGAGAGAACCATTGCCAATATATGAGGCAGAGATTTCATCAACAGCAGCAAAGGTATGAAACATGGCAGTGAGATTCGCAATGTATGATGCTCAGCCTATTCACACTTTTTCCATTGGTCAACACTGGTATGCTTAATGGCTTGGCTTGTAAGTCTTGTCCTTTGGAAGGGTAAATAGGATGATTTGGGACATAATTTGTTGGGACTTACACACTGTAAAAAGTTAGTTATGCAGGGGTGGGAATCAAACCTATGGAATAAAGAATGCATAATTTACATCTAAGGTTATTATGTCTCTGTGCCAAAGGAGAATTCATTTTCTGTTATGGTCATTAGAGATATACTGCATTGTGTGAATGGAGATGCACTTCACATAGGCCTGTATGGGTATGACTTTAAGAAGTCCTGGGAACTGCATTCCCAAGTAAGAGATAGTATTACTATTTATAAATATTTTTCAGATGAATGAGCTGAGTAATACAGGTGGAGGTAATTTGCATATATGCTTCATAACACATACCATCCTAAACACATAGTTGGGCTATGTGAGAAGTCAAGATGATTTTTAACTAAACTATTATGATCATCATAAATATGCAAGCACATTTTTAGTTAATTATCATAATTGTCATACTTAAACAATTACACACACAATGAATTGGATTTCATAAATAAATCATTAATGAGATACCTAGTAAAGTAGGTATGCAAACATTACTGATACTGATACATTGCCTGCTTATGATAGCCATTTGTATGTAGTATTACTTTCCTAATCAAAGTATTGTGACAAATAACATTCTAATACCCTTTGTAAAAATAAGTGCTATCTTCACTTGAACTTTGGATCACTTGTGTTCATTCTATAAATTCACTGCAGTTGCATCTTGTGCCACAGAGGCAGCTAAACAGCAGGTTCTCCATTCCACTCAGTTCTCCACTCAGTACTGTCCAGAATGCTGACATCTGCGCATCACTGCTAAACCTGTTTGTGCTGTAGAAGGCTGCCCAAATAAAATTTTTCACTTTTTTCCATAAGCATGTAAGCCGGATTGCATGCCACTCAGTGAACAGCTGTACAAGGCAAGAAACAGGGAAAAAACAGCATATGAAGTGGTGATGAAAGTAAAACTTGAATTCTGAGTGAAAATTTAAGCATTCCATTCATGCAGTATGGATTTGAACTCCAGTGAATCTCTGTTATTAGTCCAAAGTCACTGCATTTACAGCTTGTGCAACAGAGATAGGTAGATACCAGGTACACTCAGCTCATTCAATACAAATTACAGTGTTAAAGCCACACAATGTTGTCAGGAGTATTTGCATTACTGAAGGCTACTGGTATTAAATGTCTCACTTTTTCCTTAAGCTGTGAGGCCTGTTTGAGCTCTGCTAAGCAGCACACAAATCGAAAAGGCAAAAAATTATATTAAAAAAAGCAAGGACAAACATGACTTATATTTCCATTGATCAACAGTTATACCCTTACCAAAACACATGCATTTTCACATCTGCTTCAAACATTATAAGCAACATACGAGCTACATATCATCAGCATGTCATGTAGTGTCAATGGCTCAGAAAGTGGACATACAAAAAAATGACTTGAAGTCATGCTTTGCAGACTACATACATTAAGTCAGGACACAAAATATGCCATTAAGAAGTATTTCTTACTGTGATGAGGTATGATTCTGAGAGCTTATACAGCATGTCTGATGGATCTATCCACAGTACTCATGTTAATCCTTCCCTGTTATAATACTTTACAAGCTGTCATATGATACAACATCCCTTGTACTACTATTATTAACAAGGACAACAACACCTCTACAACCTCAACTGACATGAAGTACAGTTAAGATATGGAGTATTTATCACATACTTTAGCATATACATTTCATGTACAGCATATTATTCTATAGTTGCTTTATATCCAGTTTAAATCATCTGCAAGGTGGATTCAAATCCTGCATCATATGTCCTGTTTCTTAAAACTTACTGTATTTACACCTTATGCTACAGTGATACTAAGTGAAATATAGAATTTCTTCACTTACTGCTGTTCAGAGTGCTTAACAAAGTGCACCTCTGCCACTCTAAAATGCACTAGTGGCATTCCAAATTATTACATTTCTCAATTTGTTTCTAGGGCAGTGGGCTCTTGTTTACTAACACATAATCCTGCCATTCCAAAGCATGCTTTGCCAAAATGTGCGAAAAGGATGAACACAATATAAAAAAAATAATAAATAAATATTTAAATACTAGCAGCCAGCGTGCAATAATAAGGAAAATACATGATCGGGAAATGTAATTTCTTTGTCTGTGTTATAACCTGATTTTATGCTCAGGAAATATGCATTAACTCTCCCAAACAACACACTATCTGGATTTGAACCCTCAATTCAGTGCAATAACAACACACACTCAGTTGTGTCTCTTATCCCTCTTTACCACAAACAAAAGGGTTAGAATAGGAATCTGAAAATGTACATTCCATGAAGATTTAGTTTAGCAGACCATCAAATTACAGGTCTGCCAGAAGAAAGATCAGAATATTTTCCTTTCTAATTTGTTTGAACATGTCTAGATGAATATAATATTGACAACATATTTAGATTAACAATAGACTACATATTAAGGTAAGGTTGTCAACACTGTAGCTCTTCTCTTTATTTTCTGAGCATCTTCCCTTTCTCTCAGCTTAACTAACAGAAATGCAATTCCATGTGCATTTATTTGCATCTTTGTTTCAATGTGTAATAAAGCTGATTAACATTGCAGAAAAAAAATTAATCAGTGGATGGAGAGCATGGTAGTATTAAATTAAAATAATTTCAATGTTCTTAAGGTTGTTCTCATAGCTCTCTCAAAGTGCTTCCCCAATTTTCTTAAATCTATTCTCCATGACACAACCACTTCAGAGAGAAGAGTCTCTTGAATATTGTTTGTTGTTGAACTCAGATTAATAATTAACATTTGCAATCCACTAGCAGCTAACAGTTATCATTGCACCTCCCTGCAGTCCTAGAGCACGTGTATGATGCAGCCATATAGCTCATTATATGATGTTTACCTCACCTACACCAAGTCAGAATTTTTGTATTCAGGAATGCCAATTATTTATTACCTCATTTGCATCTTCACTCAAGGGTTAAATCTATACTACATAAAGGCAATTGTCTAGTTAGGGAACTTGAAGGAGGGGAGAGTATTTTGATACAGAGAGATCATGACTGGTATGTACTTGGAAGATAATTTTCTACAAATCACAGAATTGTTTTTTTCTTAAGGTATGTTTGTCCTCTTCATAACCTGTTTATATTTTTGGATTTGGAGTGTATTTGTAATTCAATGTATGGTAGATTTTTTTTCTTGTCTGTATGCATTTTTTTCACTCACTGTTAGGTGTCCAGGTATGTCAGTTTTTGCTCTGCTTTCAAAAAATTTAAACGGATGATACGGTTACATCACAGTATTGTGTTAACATTTGCTCTATGAATTTCACCAATTAGTACAAACAAATGTATTGTCCTTGTTGCCAACTTCAAGGGATTGTACATGTGTAGCTAACAGAGATATTACACTTCTAAGATGTCCCAGGGTGACCTCCACAACAGCGGAGAGACCAATGAAAGTTGATTGGCATTTCTACTTTGAATTCTTGCCTATTTATTGATAATACTGCCATCCAGTAGTCAGTTACACACCTGCTGTCCTCATTACAGAAATGATAATAGAATGGATGTAATGTTAATGTATTACATTTTTTGGAAGGGGATCCCTTAATTTGTGTGCAATCCTAAATGAGCATTGTGTGTTCATTTGGTTTGTGCTGTTGATGGGTGCACAGCTTTTATCTGAGGAGAATAATTTCTATGTGCTACAAATGTGTTTTGTCTTTTTCATGTCATACAGATTTATGGCACCCAGACCATCTGTTCCATGAAAGTCAACATTCATAGATCCAGAGAATGAGGTCATCATTCAAGCCTTAAGCCACCATGGAGCCTTCCTACTTGGCAGAGGCAGAGGTGATGTGCCTGCAAAAAAAAAAAAAAAAAAGCATATGGCAGCAGGTGGTTGCCGACATAAATGCCAAACGTGTCCCAAGAACAACTTCCAGGTACACTATATATAAGGCATTAACTGCCATTCTAGACATCTTTATATATATTAATACTTATATACTTCTGATGTATCAGGACACATTGAGACATGTTCTGAAAAAACAGACAATCCAAGGGAGATTTTGAGAAGGGGACTAGGCATTCTGCTTGAATCTGAGATATTTCTTAAGGAGCACATAGGCAGGGCATTAGTCTCTGTCCTTGTGTCATTTGCACTGTAATACTTATTAGCCTTTTTTCCACTGCCTACCTCTTCTTCCAGGAGCATCAGAATTACCATCTGAAAGACTTCCTGCACATGTTGACCACAAACCTTCTTTGCTAACCAGTAGCCATTAGTTAGTAGTAGATCTAAAGAGAAACTAATTATTGTATTCATTTAGCGTCAGAAGTTGTTTTAACATGAGATTTTAGGAAACAGTTTGGATAAATTCTTGTCCCCATTGCTCTTATTCTTGTGTTTGCTGTCTTTTATCATAAATGATCCTGACATTGGCAGTGTAGGATTTATTCCACCTGATGTCAGAGTATTGGTAGGCTCTGATGATGATGGTGGTGATATAGAGGCACAGCCTGGGGGTTCAGAGGTTAAGTCTGACACTAAGGTTGTAGCTCACACATCCCCTGGTCTTATTTTGGACACAGTCAGTATGCCTACGCATACCCATTCCAATGAGCCCTCCAGTATAGGACAGGCTGAGGGTGACGTATTTGATTGGGATACTGTGGTTACTCCAGTCGCAGAGCTGGTTGAATCTGCCCATAGCCATCATGAGGGCATGGTACCATAAAGGAGGGTTGCTAGAGGTGCTCCAAGGGGGCCTATTGTTCACCCTACTCCTAATGATGGTGTGTTATTACATGCCACCAGACATATATATAGGGCTGTCATGGAGGCACAGGCATTCTCTCCCAAGGCCTTGGAAGAGATAGTGTGAGTTCTAAACGTAACACATTCTGATATGCATAACTGCCTCAACCACGTGGGTGACTCCTTGGGTAGAATGAGTGGCAAAATGGATCAGGCAGTGTCTGTGATGGAATGTCTGCTTGAATGGGTCAATATCCATGGGTCTCTAGAGCCAGAATATCCTCTGGTGTTAGCCAACATGGCCATACCAGATCCCATTCCCTAGTGGCACTGTTTGCACTACTCCATCAGTGATTGAGGTATCCATACCAAGATGTGGTAGGCCATGGAGTCATGGTACTGGATGTAGTCATGAAGAGAGCTTGTCCAGCAGACACTGATCATGTTCAGGTAACACCCCTACTTTGTAACAGGTACTTGGAAGTGGCAGTGTAACCCCTGTCAGAGGTAGTTTTTGTGGTTAGGAATGATGAGACTAAACTGACAACTCTACCATGCATGACTCACACCTGTCTGATGTGCCAGGATGTAGTGCTAGCAAAGACCTTGACTGTGTTCATGCAGACACACTCATATGCACACACATGTGCACATGCACACATTTCACAAAAAGTGCCCATACTGATCTACACACATTCACATTAAGTAAACCTTAATATTATGTGTGATACATCTACTGCTGCTGGTCCTCAGAAATAGGTTCATAGGTTCATAGGTAGGTACTAGGCTATCGGCCCAAGGGCCTACATAAGCCTAGCCAACAAGGTTCCCTTGCTTATGCCACCCAAGAAAGTTATTTTCCTGTGCCACTGTCAAGCAGAGACACAGAAGTGATCCCCGGAGTGTATTTCCTATTTCTCATCCACTCATCAATATTTTTCTTGAAGAGTGCTAATGAAGAACTTTTCTTGACATAGATGGGTAGCCTGTTCCAGAGTATGGGAAGTCTCTGGGATAGGAATCTATCCCTCCAGCATGTCCTGTTTATTGTGGTGACAAGGTTTAGGTCCCCAGAGCATGTAGCTTGGAGGGATTAGGATTTCTTTAGGTGTAGCATGTCCAACAGCTCTGGGTTTCACATAGCTTTATATGTTAGGCAGAGATCACCTCAGAGTAGGCAATATGCTATGGAATAAAGCTGGAGTTTTTTTGAGACGGTCAGTGTAGGGCATTTGTTTGAGGCCAGTAATCCTCTTTGTGAGGTACTTCTGTGGCCTTTCCAGCTGCTGCAGATATCTTGTGAGGTATATTCCAAAAGGGGCATTGTACTCTATAATGGGTCTAATGAGTGTCAAGTAGAGGGGAACAATGACCTCTTTTTTCCTGGATGAGAACCCTTTTATGATGAGGTGTGCCACTTAGAAGGACTTCCTGGCTACTGTGGCAATGTGACTATCAAAGAAGAGGCTACTGTCCACCTGGGTCCCAAGGTCTCTTATCACACATTCAGTGTTAAGTAGATTGCTGCCTATGTGGTAGTTCATGGGTACAGAGTTTTTACCAAAGGGGATGACACTGCACTTTTTGGCATTGAGCTTGAGGCCATGGCTCTGACACCAGGCATCTGTCTCAGCAAGGCCCTTCTGTAGGATGTCCACATCATTTGAGGACTTGACTATGGCTCCTAGTTTGCAGTCATCTGCGAACTTTGTTAGCCAAAGGCCTTTTGTGCTAGCCTGTACTTCAGAGAAGTAGATACCAAACAGGAGAGGTCCCAGGACTGAATCCTGTGGTACTCCACTTGTTATTGGTTTAAGGTCAGATTTGGAGTCTGCAACTTTTACAGTGTGGGTTCTGTCATTGAGCCAGTTGGCAACCCATCTTGTGACATAGGGATTTATACCTAGTTTAGTGAGTTTAGCTATAATTCCAGAATGGGGGATGGTGTTGAAAGCTTTGGCGAGGTCAAGATAGACTGTGTGAACTACCTTACCCTCATCTACTGCTTTGGTGACTGCCTCAAAGAAGTCGATCAGATTCAGGAGGCATGATCTGCCTTTCACAAACCTGAACTGAGTGGGATCCAGAGTTTGGAGGTTACCAATGTCTTTGTTTATGAGTTCCATGATGATACATTCCATTGCCTTGCAGACCAGGCTCGTCAGGCTAATAGGTCAATAGTTCCTGGGATCAGTGGTGGCTCCCCCTTTGTGGAGTGGAATAACTGTTGCTGTGCACCATTCAGTGGGCATAAAGCCTGATGTGAGGCTATTACTGAACATGGTGCTTAAGTGGGGAGCCAGTTCATTCTGAAGTTCGTGTAAAAGCAGCCTGGGATGTTGTCCGGTCTCATGGATGCTGTGTTTTTGGCTTTAGAGAGTGCAGCTTTTACCTGCATAGTTGTGATTACAGGGACTCTGTATTCTTCCTGTACAGATATGGGCCCTTTAGGGGGTGAGGGGGGGTAAAGTTAGCACTGAACCTATCTGCCAGGATGCTGGCAATATCAGTTGGTTCTGTAATTTCCGTGCCATTGTGCTGTAACTCAGAGCAGATCTGGGTATTGCCATCTAGATTCTTGACATAGCTATAGAATGCTTTGTGGTTGTCCTTAGAATTAGTGGCGATTTTGTTTTTGTAGCTAGCTTTGGAGGATCTTATTACTGAGGCTGACAAGGGAGCTCCTCCACTCATGGGATTTTACTCTCTTTTGCAACAGTTTCTTCCTTCTGTTGTACAGTTTGTTTATGGCAGGGGACCGCCAGATTGGCTTCCTTGTTTTGGAGGATAGCGTCTTGGTTCTGTTTGGGATAGCATGATCCATGCACTTGTGTAAGTACTTATAGAGTGCATTTGTGTAGGATTCAGCAGTTGTAACTGTATTGTCCATCTGCGTGAGTGTCATGAAGTTCACCACTTCTGTCTTAAGAAGCATGAAGTTGGCGAAGATTTTTACAATGGTTTTCTTAATGAGAGGTGGGGGAAAGCATTGCTCCCTACACAGACAAACTAACACAGTTACCACGTCTGGAAATGGAACTCCTACCTAACTAGTTTATTACACTACAGCATTACGCAGTTATTGGATGCACCACAGAGACAAAGAGAAATGTTTTACTGTAATGAATATCTGTGTTCTTACTCGCATACACTTACTACTCTGGTGCCAGCCTTGTCCTCCTGCCCCCCCCCAAGCCCTGTGCAAACGATGATGAAGACTTTGCCCTGCTCTTTGTTCATTTTGTTTTAACTCAGAAGTTGCATGTATGTCTGATGCACAGAAATGCTAAGTGAGTCGTTTTCACAATATTTATTTTATGAATATGTATTACAGAAGAAAACGTGGGATGTTTTTATACATGCTCATTTCTGAAGGATTATTTTAGTTAGTATTTTACATATCAGTGACATAAGCTAATAATACTATTGTTGGACACATTCTACAGGTTCTGCTTGAGTACATTTATGACTAACAGTATGCAGATACATGAGTTACTTTTATCTTCTTACACATTTGTTTTTATACAACAGGTTCCACTTTACTTTCACATTACTGCAGGTATGACTCATGTTCTTTGCGTCTGTCTGATGCTATCAGTACACAGTCATTACATGGGGAAGTAAAGCTTGTGGACATTGTCTGGCATTAGTTTTATTATTTGTATGTGCTGAAGTTGCTATATATATATTGCTTAGATGGTGAGTGTGTGTGCTGTCCTTTGCCTCTTAGCCAGGGTGATGGGATATTGTGCACACCCATGTCTGTCAGCTCCCTCTGCAGCTGGAGGTTCCCCCTCAGATTTCTCATTTGTATGTGCTGGAGGTGCTGGCCCTGCCTGTGGTCCTGGCCATTGCTGTTCCTGTTGCAGCTGTTTCCTCAAGATGATATTGTGCAATGTGGCACAGACTGTGAGTATTTATGCACAGGTGTCTGGGTCATACTACAGGACACCACCTGATGTTTGCAGATATCAGAGCCATAACTTCAGCATGCCAAGCACACATTCTATGATGTTTCTAGTTTGAGTGTGGGCATCATTGTATCCTTCTTCAGTGGGGCTGTATGCATTTCTGATGGGTGTTACAAGCCACAGTTCCAGTGCATAGCCTGCATCACCCAGTAAATGGCCTTGTAGAACATCGCCCCTAGCAAACGTTGTGTAAATCTGGGAGGTATGCCACATGTGTGAGTCACAGTAACTGCCTGGGTTGCCTGCACACACACTGAGGATGACCTCTTTAGCATTATAGACAATCTGGCAGTTGATTGAGTGGAACTCCTTCCTGTTGATGTATATCCTTCCCTGTTCACCAGGTCAGGCTTTTATTTCTATGTTTGTGCAGCATATGGCCTCCAAAACTTCAGGGAAGTATGCATAAAAATCCTGCATTGTTCTTATTCTCTCCTCTGGGTTGCAAAGAAAACAGATGTACTCTCTTGTATATCCTAGCATAGCATTAAGAAATTAGTACAATAATCTGGAGGCTGAGGCCAGTGACACCCCCCTAGTATATCACCTTTGGGTTTTTGGAATGTACCAGTAGCTAATATCCTTAATGTTACACATACCTTAGTTTCAACTGGTATAGGTTCTCCTCAATTCCCCTGGGTCTGAGATGGGGCAGAGGTTGCAGAGTTCCTGGAGTGAATCTCTATCCACCCTGTATAGTGCTAATATTTCAATATCATGCAGTCAATGATATGTTAAACAGAGTATGAATACTCTTTCTCTCCTTGGCCAAGGTCAATCAGCAGCAACAACAGCAGCAGCAGCTTAGATTCGAGCCTGTGGCACATTAAGATGCACGAGAAAAGCAGAAGCCCCTAACACTGCTTTTTTTTCTAAGTGTGATGGTACCTGTATTCCAATAGCTTTTGTAGCTCATGGCAAAGGGCTACACTACATGTACACAATTACTTTATAGCTTCCTGAATAGCTCCACAATCTTGTATTAGCTGTATAGCATGTACTTCAGAGTGTGCTAATATTTTAGTTAGCATACTCTGCTGTTTACCTTTGTTTTGCAAAGCTATAATGCATACAAAATAGAATGCTATCTTGTAGCCGTTTATGAATCTGGCCCAATGTCTATTATGTGTGACCAACTGTTTCTTTTTTTCATCAGTTCTGCAGAAGTATCTTGTTTGATAATGTTTTGAACCTCTATACTTATGAGTTACCTTACAATGATCAAGCAGTACTTCATTTTGAGAAGCATCAGACTGCTAAAAGTAAAAAAAAACACCTTTTTGTAAATAACCAGTGTCATATAACCAAGTTTAATTGCTTGTACAGTAACGTGTGATGCAGTTAAATACATAAATACATATCATGTTTATCATAGGTTCGTAGGTTCATGAGTGTGTACTAGGCTAATGGCCCTGAGGCCTTTACAAGCCTAGCCATAGGATTACCCTGGTATAGTGACACCCAACCTTAGTTCCCAGTGCCTCTGTCGAGTAGAGCCACTAGAGTGATCTCCAGGGTGAATTTTCTGTTTCCCATCCACTCATCAAGATTTCTCTTGAAGAGGTCCAGTGAGGTGCTCTGCTTGACATTTATGGAAAGTCTATTCCATAGCATGGGCAGTCTCTGGGTTATGAACCTGTCCTTCCAGCATGTTCTGCTGATTGTGATAATGAGGTTGAGGTCTCTGGAGCATGTGATGTGAAGGGATTGGGATTTCTTTAGATGTAGCATTTCTAGCAGAGCTGGGTCAGACATGGCTTTGTATGTCAAGCAAAGATCGCCTCTAAGTAGGCAGTATGAGACAGACAAGGGAGCCCGCAGGATTTTTTGCAGGGGGGTGCAAACCCAGAGCCCCACCCACATAACTCTCCCCGCCCCCTGCCAACATAGCCCCACCCATGTCCACCCCAAGCCCCGCCCACACAGCCATTCCAGTGTCCCATTACTTGGCTATTTCTCCCCATTTGCCGTAGACACTGTTCAAATCTCTGTGTGCATACTGTTTTATGCTTTAGTTCTACAATGATTACAGGCAGTTGGATTTAAATTACAACTTTTATTTCAAACATTATAGCCCAAACACGGAGACATTTACTAAACCTAAAAAAGCAATAGTCTTACAATGAAAACAGACTTGGCATTAAAGCTTCTCTACTTTTGAATCTCACATTCAATGAAACTGCATTGAAACCCACATTCAAAGAAAAAGCATCTGGCCAGTGGCAGGTTATTTACCTTTGAACTGTTTTCAAGCAATAGGCTCCTTGCACATTGTTAGGGCCATGCAAAAGATTTGATTTACCTGATTGTATTAATTATAATATATAATTGAATTATATCCCTTGTATTATACAGCAACACTTGAGTGTCTCTGCCGAAGTAAAAGTAATCTGAATAATTCCACATTAAAGATATCTGAAACTAATGAAGATGTTGTTGCTAGAAAACTGTATATTTCAGTGTTTCATCTACAAATTCAGTGCCTGCTTCTGTCAAAGTATAAATTGCCTATGTTAAATTAAAAAATGGTAAGCTGGTATATTGCAATAGAAAATGGATGGCAAGCTGAAAAACAGGTTCATAGTTATTAGGCATCTCATCCAAAGGAGGACATCCTCAGGACTGCAGCATACAGATGTACATGCTGTAGGAATAGAACCTCATGCCTCTCCATTAAGATGCAAGTATTCTACTTGTGGTGCTACTAACATAGCTTTAAAACTTTATACCACAATAGAGATACCATTTGCTAAACAAAACAGCTGCACATTATAAATAGACTTTGCATGAGCAGCAGTAAACTTAGCTTCCCTTAAAACTCAGTTCCTTGAAAATGCACTTAATTCCACCTGCTAACTCTAACTTGAGCATTTTGCTTTCTCTCTCACACAAACATACCACAACCCTCAAGGCCTCAACCTTAGTGCAAGAAATCTGGACAAAACCTAAAATAAATAGGGCAGATTATAAATATGGCTCTCAACTTAGAAAATTGCAAGAGTAACAGGATTTGTGTTAGTATGCATTTTTCTAAATGATATGACATCTAATGATATGACATCTAAAACTGAAATGTCTCATTATTTAGCAACTTCAATCCTTTTTAGGAGGAATATGGGGCAAAAAATCTGGACATTCTGCAAAAACCTGGACAGCTGAGGGGTATGCTACCTCCCTCTTATACACACAAACAAAATAATTCTGGTCAGACGAATTAGTTCTGGGAAGGTTGCACTGAACGGCACCGTGCTTGATCTGAAGTGGGTGAAATCCTGGTAGCCAGTGATAACTGATCTGCAGCTCAGCAATGTGGAACATTAAAGCATTTTTAGCAGAGCATTGTTTCATCACTACCTATTGTGTTTGCACATAAGCTGTAGCTATTTCAAACATTTGCCTTTTTTGATTACTACAGAGTACATTTACCCACCAGAGCTATTGTGTTTTGACTTCAGTGTGGAGCTTACCTAGTTGTTGCAGGGCTTGGCTTTTAAGTAAGGTAGCAATGCTTATTTACCATATACCATTAAAGCCACCCAACTACAAAAGTGTACTAACACACAGACACTGCTATAAGACACTGGTCTCCAATAAAACGTAATGAGCTTCTGAAAATACTGTAATCCTGTCCTTTTATTACAAATACTGTCATATGCGTTTCGATACCCAAGGCTTATACATTATCTAGTTATGTAAATATTCTCTGCATGGCAACAACGAAAAGGCTTTCAATGCTGGTAATTCTTTAACAATATGCTTACTAAAGCTTACTTGCATCTTACAATCTCCGACAAGCTTACCTGATGTTCATTAAACCATGGCTACTTAAAACAGCGCAACAAGGCACTGTGACAGCATGCAGATCCTGAATAATAAGAAGCATAAATCAACAGTATAAAAATCTGATCGAAAGCCAGAACATTCTGCAAAATCAAGGACAGATGAAAAGCCACGGTCGTGTTGTGATCTACCTTGGATGGGGAATACCCTGTACACTTACACTGCATAACTGCTCCTTGCCTTCCTTGGACACATCCAGAGCCACTACAATGGGGGGGGGGGGGTGCAATAAGTATGTCATAATTTGAAATGTCTCTGGCTGACAGTGATGGCTCTGACACTCATACCTCAACTTCAGAGCAAGAAATCTTGACAAAAGCCATACATAGAACTAGAAGTGGGACACAGGCCCAAAAATGAGGCCAATTTTAAATATTGCTCTTATTAACTTAGATAATAGAACAGTAGTAGATCTTGCATTAGTACGAATTTTCTGAAGGGTATAAAATCTGAAACTCAATCTTTAATGACTTTCCACTAATTTTCCAGAAAACCACAATTTTATGAAAAACAGACCAAATGCGATGCAAAATACCTGTCAAAAAGGGACATCTTTTAATATTAACATTGTTAACTTGAGCAGCTAACAAAATAAGAGCATCTACATGCATTTCTGAAATAAAAGTAATCTATAACTCTGATCACTACAGTTATATATAATTGTAAACCCTCCACATTTTCTTCCAAAACTGCCATTTTGGATGAGGGATTATTAGGGGAGAGCAACATTTTGAGCCAAAATTAGGGACAAATGAGAGGTTTGGATATTCCTAATCTACAAAGTGATTTGCATGTACCTCTCAACCTCTTAATGCAGGAAATCTGGACAAGGCCCAAATATATTGGGTGGAACATACAAACACTACTAAAATTGCTCTTGTATAAACTTAAGACAGTTTTACATTAGCATGCATTTTTCTGAAGGTTATGACGTCTGAAACTCAATGTCTGTCATTTAGTGACTTAATTCCTAAATGATTTGCTAGAAAACCACAAATTTTATGAGGAACAAACCAAAATAAGAAGCAAATATCTATTCATTCTGCAAAGATATGGACAACTGAGAGGTATAGTTCAACCGGGGCTGTCTGAGTTCTACCCCCCTCACAAAATCATGGTCAAATGGAGCCTCCCCCCTGCAGCCATTCCAATGTCCCATTCCTTGGTTATTTTGCCCCATTTACCATAAACACTAATATGCATACTGCTTTACTTCTGCGATGATTTAGGATTTCATTTGAAAGTTTTATTTTGCATTTTACAGCACAAACCCTAATACATATCTGTTAAA
Source organism: Protopterus annectens (assembly GCF_019279795.1). Classification (NCBI taxonomy): domain Eukaryota; kingdom Metazoa; phylum Chordata; order Ceratodontiformes; family Protopteridae; genus Protopterus; species Protopterus annectens. The sequence goes on from NC_056741.1 coordinate 1,683,546,734, forward strand.
CAAAGCAATGCAGTCTCACAATGAAAATAGACTAACATTAAAACTTCTCTGCCCTCGAAACTCACATGCATTGAAACAGCATTGAAACCCACATTCAAAGAAAATACATTACTCTGGGCTGTCTTCAAGATCATAGGCCCCTCGAACATAACATGCACATGCTCTTTGATACACCTTCCTGACTGTATTACATTATATTCCTTGTACAATACAGTACAGTTGTTAGAGGGCATTTTAAATGTGTTTCGAACATTTTTCCAGTAAACAATGAAACAAAATGCATACACCAATGACAAAACTGCCCAATTCAGAACATTTCCATCATAAAGTCTACTCAACCTTCTATAGTCCACCAGTATCAGTAAAAAAATATGCACAATCTCTGTAGTAAAATCCACATTAAAGAAATTTGTAACTAATAAAGAGGTTGCTGCTAGCAAACACTTTATATGTCATTGTTTAATCTACAAATAAAGTGCCTGTTACCCTTGGAAGAATAAATTGCCTTTGTTGCATGCAATAAAAAAATGATAAGCTAGTAATACCGCAATAGGGAATGGCTAGCAAACTGATAACAGGTTCATAGTTACTAGGTATCTTTGCCAAAAGAACTGCAGCATCCACCCCCTTTACAACACAGTACAGTATCAGCAATGCATCTACCTACTGCAGGAGTAGAAACCACAGCCTTCAGCATCAAAAGCAAGTACACTATCCTGTGGTGCTATTAACAGTGCGAGCAGACTAAACATAAGCAGCACTAAACTTTTGCTCCCCTGCAGCTCTCAGCTCCTTGTAAAATCTACTCGACACTCAGCTGTATCTCTGAACGTTGCAGCACAAGAAATCTGGAAAAAGCCAAAATTTATTGGTTGGGGGGGGACAAAAGGCCAAGAAACAGGGACACATTTTAAACATTGCTTGTATAATGTTGGAAAGTTGCTAGAATAAAATGCTGCATTACCACCATACATTTCACTGCCACGTCTTGAACCCAGGGGACCCCATGCAAAACAGTCAGAGCAACATACCACTACGCCAAATCAGCTGTTTTGTGAAAGAGGAAGACTGAAACTTAAATGGCTATCATTTAGTGAATTCAGTTCTCACCATAGCACAGCTGTCAACCTCTTAGCACAAAATACCTGAACAAAGCCAATAATGGGTGAATACAACCCCCAAACATTCAGTGAATTCAGTTCTCACCATAGCTCTCAACCTCTTAGCAAAACACCCAGACAAAGCCAGTAATGGGGGAATATAGCCCCCAAACATATTCAGTGAATTCAGTTCTTACCATAGCTCTCAACCTTAGCACAAAACCTGGATGAAGCCAATAAATACTTGAATAAAGCCAATACTGGGTAAATACAGCCCCCAAACATATTCAGTGAATTCAGTTCTTACCATAGCTCTCAACCTTAGCACAAAACCTGGATGAAGCCAGAAATGGGGGGGAATACAGTCCCAAAGACAGGGATACATTTCAAATATCCATCTTGTACACTTAGAAGAAAATTGCTAAAATAAAAGCTTTTGTTACCATGCACTTTCTGAAGAATATGTAGTCTGACATTGAAATGAGTGTCCATTTTTTTAACATTTGTTAACCAGGAAAGTCTGACTTGGAAAAAAAGCAAATTTTAGCAGAGGTCAGGGAGAAACACTCCAGACAGCCAAGAATCAAACCAGAGAACATGTAGCTGTCAGGCAACAAGGACACGTACAGAAACCACAGATTTTATGAGGAACTTTAGAGTTGGTGCATTATTCACAAGCTTTTTCAATAACTCATAGAGGTTTCCTGTTCCGGATATTAATCTATTGTCATATGTTCTAGAAGTTTGTTTAAAGGCATAAAGCCATAGTTACCTCTAGCATGTTATGTTTGAACTTAGACAAAGACTGTATCATTCCTAAAAATCTCCTGAAGGTTTGTCTATCCTCCAGCGTTTGCATAAGTACAGCAATTCTTACTTTTCTCCTTATTTGGCTGCATGCCTTGATACAGGAAAGTGACCCATGTATTGAAACTGGTCATGTAAATTTGGCATTTATTCCTGTTTGGTGAGCAACTGGACCAACCTCAAGCTCTGCTCATGTTTTTTTTTTTTTTTTTTTTTTTTGCACTCCATACCACCATATCAAAGGCTCATCTGATAAATCTCTACCTTCCCAGTTACATACTGAACTTACAAAGATTCAAGCTTGCTTTATCACGTTTAATTTGCCACAAACTCTGATTAGCATTCAGTAAAGAAAATCATTTAGCACTGGGCATTGTTGACTCAACCTCTAACTGTCAGCAATGGGGAGTGGTCTTCCTAAATCACTCTCTTAAGATCTTCAGGGTCTATGCAACTTCTAAGCTGGTCTTGCTTCAAAACTGTAACCATACTGTTAACCCATACATTAGGCCATGGATGTTTAACAGTTGCATCCAGCATATCCATTAATTTAAGCTGTTGCTCTCCTCTCTCACGTAAAGCCACTGGTACTCTCCTAAATGTATAGACTACTGGTACTGCACCAGAACATACACTGATTTTACATCCCCTGGCATATATACCAACCCAGTAAGTAAATCTGTTTACTTCTGCAAAATATCTCCCAAAATATTTCTCCCAACTCCCTATCATTCGTTCAATTCTAAACAGACCCTCTGCCTGGAATATATACCAACCCAGTAAATAAATCAGTTTACTTCTGCAAAATATCTCACAAAATATTTTTCCCAACTCCCTATCATTCATTCATTCCTTCCTAAACAGACCCTCTGCCTGCCCTTCCATCACCCCACTCATCACAGTCACACTCCTAGAACTCTCAGAAACTCAGACCAACACCTGCTTGAAATCTACAAGCCCAAAAAATCCATAGGTCAAACTCTCTATAGCTACACACCAGCCCTAGCCTAGAGCAAATTGCCCCTGTTCATCAGAAACTTAGCTCAAACACATGAATTTAAATAAGCCTTAAAACAACATCTGCTTAATTCCTGGATCTGTCACTGCACAAAGAATAGTTTAAACCACCCTCCCTAAATTATATCTAAATCTACACCTACCTGTTCTCTGCTCTCTCCTACACCCCTCCTTCTACACTCACTATCACTATGCTCTATTGCAAATTTCTCCCCACACACAGTGTCTGTATAGTTTGATGGAAAATGGATGATTACAGTCAGCAAATTTATATATACACAAGTGTGCCACGCCACTTTTGCGTTTTGGCGCCAAGTGTTCAGTCAGTCACCTTCAAAAGTATAAAAAAACAACCTACCTTCTCTCTTCTTGTAATAATACCAACACCATACGTACCACCATCAGTCCAGTCCTTCCACCACTCACCACACGAAACACGATGGTTTGCAATTGCTCCGTCCTGAGCATGAAATCATCAAATATTGACTTTTCCACCGATGTCCACCGCAGTCTTCTTCCATCAAGTTGCAACGAACTACGCGAACGCGAATAACGCGATTACTTGGGAGTTTGAGGCTTGTAGAGCTGTCATGATGTCAGACTCGCGTCAGTCATGTGACTGCCTGCCACGCCATCTCCAACAGTTCTCTACTTCTTCTGAAAAATAACAATGCAGGCTACGGGGAAAATGCGGGGAAAAACAAAGTAAGTGGAAAAAAAAAGTGTGTAGCGTATATAGCGCTAAGAAAATCCAGGGGGGTGCAAGTGCACCCCCTTGCACCTGCCTGCGGGCGCCCTTGGAGACAGAGAATAGTTGGGGGTTTTTTAGTCTGTCCATATAGGACAAGTGTTTAAGGCATATGATCCTCTTTGTGAGGCACCTTTGCAGCCTCTCCAGTTGTTTCAGGTGTCTAGTGAGGTACATGCCAAATGGGGCATTGTACTTGATGACTGGCCTAATGAGGGAAGAGTAGAAGGAGACAATGACCTCTTTCTTCCTGGAAGAAAAAACTGTGTATTACTGTGTGTGTATGCTAATGTGAATATGATATAAAATGGTTTTGTGAAAATAGTGAAGCACTTACCATTTTTTTTTAATTTATAAGTTTATTATTCATAACTCACAAAACAGTTCAATATGAGGTCAAGTGGCAAATACTGAAGTGAATACAGTAATACAAAAAAAATGATACTTTCAAATGCACATTGACAGCGATAGTCAATGAGGGCTCTTGTGGATTTTCTTTATACTACATGGTGAAATATGTTTAGGGTACTTGGATATTAATTCAAAGCAATGGAGTCTCTGTCTGTGGAGAGTTTAGCAGCATTAATTAATCTCCTGTTTTGTATGCTGTGAGGGGGTTGAAGATATACTGAGAGACTATATCCTGTTTTAGATGTTAAAACAGCTGTTGGAACCCTTAGCCAGATTGTGAGTTGTAATAATGCTGTTGGAGCCCCGCATCTCATCCTTTTCATCCTGCTTTTGCTGACAAACACTTATTGGATTCCTATGCCAGATCAGCCTTAGCTATTAAAACAAACTTTTGCAGCTTTGATTCAGATCTTTAGGTATTAGTTTACTTGTTTGAGCTCTGAGCCAGGTCTTTTTAATTGTCTGCTACTTTTCTGTTATTCTGCTTTCTGCCTGTTCCAGCTGTAATAGCAGCTGTTGCAGCCCTGTGTCAGATTTTTATTTAAAGCCTGCTGCTCGCTTACTGTTAAGCTTGCCTCCTGCTTTAGCTGTTACAGACCATCAGTTCAAATCTTCATATCATTAGTGTTGTTTCTCTTGTTACTTCACCAGTGGCTGATGAAATAACTTCAATAAGAAAACGGTAGGCATTCTCTGCATTATTCTTTAAGTTCAGCTTTATTGACCCTCCCTCTCGGTTATTGTTGTTTTCTTCAACACTATTGTCTTTCTAGCTGCCTGCCCCTTATGTTAATTTGACCATATATCTCATTTTCTCTCTGCTTTTACTGGCTTGTGTGAGTAAGCACAAAATTATCATTTTGTGAAATCACTCCCCTTCAGCTATTTAAATTTATTGGCTATACTACTGTATTGCATAGTACCAGAATACAAAAGTAACCACCCCCTTTCAATCTATCTTGGTGTTTTAAAAATACTGTCCATTAAAACTTAACTTTTTAGACAGGTAAAACTTAAGTTACCTACCTTCACATCTAACTCCTCTAGTACACACTGCAGTGTTTAGGATAAACCTTTTTTTTTCGTCTTACTTTTAAGCATCCCTGTGACTAGCACTTGCTCTAAACCTGCTGGAAAGCACTAGGAAGCCTTAAACTGATACAAGCACTCAACTCTCCTTGCTAATATGGAGAAATTAATTGCAGGCACTAAACAGCCTATAATTGCAAAGTACCTTGCTAAGGTAAGAGAAAACAGCTCTTATACTTTACAAAAACAGCACCAAACCAGGCATGTCCAAAGGTCGGCTTCCAGTGATTTCTCCTGTCCACCTGGTGAATCTGGGCATACTGGGGCAATGCAGCAATTGCCTCATGTACACAGACAACCCTCTCCTCCTACCACCCAACACTACAACCTGTGAGAGATGCACTTACATAGCCAAACTGGAAGCAAAGCTCTCTCCACCGACAATTGTGCTAGACAGTCAAGAGGAGAAGGTTAACACCCGCACTACACCTCAAGCAACACATAGCCCTTCTAAACCCTCACCACCAACACCCTCACATAGCAACACTAAACCCTCATATGCAGAAGCCCTTAACAGTAACCTGCCCAAGCAACAAGGACCTCCAAAGCTGAAACGCAAACAAACACCAGTCACAACCAAAGTATCACATAGCTCACAACACCAGTGTGCCACCCAACAACAGCCCCTAAGGCAAGACAACATACCCACCACTTTAGTCATAGGTGACTCTATAGTCAGGCACATTGATGTCCCACTCACCAGGCTGAACAAGGAGAAAATTACAGTCAGCTGCCTGACGATTGCCAGGATCTGCCACATAATGCATGCACTCAAGTCACTCCACAACAAGTACAAATATGACTCTGTCATTGTCCATGTTGGAGTGAATGACTTGAAATGTACCTCCCTGGACTACATGAAAAGAGACATGGAAGAGCTCTTGGAACATGTGGCTCAGGCAGGTGTGACCCTAGCCCTGAGCAGCATCCTGCCTTTGCCCAGACTGATACCACAGTATAAGGACAAAATGATTGATTTCAACAATTGGCTAAGATTCTGGTGTCATTAAAAGGGGATCCAGTATCTGTCTGCCTGGGACGACATGATCGACAGACCATGATGCTTTGTCAGAGATGGTCTGCACCTGTCACCCTTGGGATTTAGGTTACTGGCTAAGGCTCTTGCCACCCCTATAGTGCCTTTTTTAGGCAAAGTTCAAAGGACAAAACCACCACCATAACAGGTACAAGCAGCAAAATCTGAAGGTAATGTTACTCAATGCTTGAAGTCTAAACCTCAAAATGCACTCTCTTGAAGCACTCCAAAAATTGAAGAACATTGATATTTGTGCAGTGACTGAGACCTGGTTCAGGCTCCAGAGAGCATCCCTGCAATAAGAGGCTACAACTCTTGCCACACTTTCCAGCCACCAAACCAGAACCGAAACACTAAAGGTGGATGCATCTGAAATTCTCCAGGTGCAACTAACACTAGGTAAGATTGCAATCCAAATTGTAACTTGCTACAGATCCCCCACCATGCCCCAAGATTCTCACTACACCTTTCTAAACATACTGGAAAATATTTAGATACAACCAAACACCTTAATACTGGGTGATTTCAACTACCCTGCCATTAACTGGGAAAACTACTCATGTAAACCAAATAAAAAGGAGCACCGGGAACCACGTAGTTCAAGCATGAATAATTTATTAGCAAATCCACACCACGGGCATAAGACCAAAACACATTAATGCTACACAATTCCTTATACGTTTTTGTCACCAAATAACTTCATCAGATGAGATACTGAGATCATATTAGGCGTTGTTAAATATCTTTCCTAATTTAAATGGACCAATCATATAGTGAATAAAGGTGCAATCATTTTAAATGGTGAAATAAAATAAATATCTTAAATCACAAAAATACATTAATAAAAACATGTCAAAAACTTTAAAATTCTTTAAAAGGCAGTTTTCCTTGAATAAATAAAAAACAAATATTATGAAAATAAATATATAAGATATGTTTAAAATATATTTAAAGTTAAATAAACAATCCTACACCCCCTAATGGATAACAATGGGTATATAGCCATTCTAAACAACTTGAATTAACTATATTTATTTTATTTATTTATTTTACATTTGTTAACCGGGCTAGTCCAACTGGATACATGTCCATTTTCAGTGGAGGCCCGAGGAGAAAAGCTCCGAGTTTTCAAAACATTTAATGTTACAAGTAAATTAAAAACAACAGTACAAAAATGTATAACAAAATGTTACTAAAAACAAGATTTGTACATAGTAAAAAAAATGATTTGACTATTTTCCCACAAAAAAAAAAAAAACAATAAGTAAGTAAATTGAGAAAAGAATGGGGATATAAGGTTACTAAGGACATCTACAGGATAAGACAGGATTTGGAAAACAGGATTGGTGGTTAGATGGGATAGGTAGAGCTGGACAGAGTAGAAAGGTCAGTGAGTACTTATGATATAAGGATCAACTTTAACAGAGAAAAATTTGAGGGAGACATGGTAGAGCAGAGGACAAGGAAATGAAAAAAAGCAGATTAGTCAGGGTTATTGCAATAGCATAACCAGTGGTTGGAGAGGAAATGTTTAAGGTTAGTTTTGAATAGTGGGAGAGATGTAAGAGCTGTTAGGTCAATTGGTAGGAGGTTCCATATTTTACCAACAAAGTTAGAAAAAAGATATATATTAAATATATTATAATATATTAAAGTTACTATAATTTTGCAGCCCTCAGTTTAAGGACTGGTTTGATGGATAGCATGTCATTCAAGCCTGGACTGGTACATGCATCCAAAGTTATTTGCCAATGCAGTTCTCTATATTCGATCGTATTTTCCCAGGGGCCACCTGTGAGGTCTATAGGGATCACTTCAAGAACAAAAAATTGATAGATTGCTTGTGGGCAAGATAGAAAATGTCTATAAAGGGCATTACTTTCATTTTTTTTCCTTATCTCATATGTGTTTTGGTGTTATGTCCGTGGTGTGGATTTGCTAATAAATTATTCATGCTTTAACTACGTGGTTCCTGGTGCTCCTTTTTATTTGGTTTATAGTACTGTGGTTGGAGCATTGTGCCATTTTCATTTTTTAAAACTACTCATGTACCAACACCTTTGCCCAACAGTTCTTGAAATTCATAAATTCCTATGCCCTGGATCAGCTAATCCATAGTCCCACCAGGGGCTCCAATATCCTAGACCTGATCATTACCAACATAGGAAATCAATGTTCCACACCTATGGTCACCCCCTTTTTGGTCAGGTCTGACCATTAGCTAATCACCCTTGACATCCACATCCCTCACCCACTTCCCAGTAAGGAAACCTCTGTACAAAACTTCTCCAAAGCCAACTTCATGCTACTCAAGTCAGAAGTGACAAACTTCATGACACCCATGCATATGAGAACTGCAAGTTTGACTGCTGAATCCTACACTAAAGCACTGTACGAGCACATCCACTCCTGTGTGAATCGTGCCATCCCAAAAAGAACCAAGATGCTCTCCTCCAAAAAAAGGAAGTCAATCTGGTGGTCCCCTGCCATAAACAAACTTTACAACAAAAGGAAGAAACGGCTGCAGGAAAGAGGAAAATCCCAGGATGCAAAAAACTCCCATTACCAGCCTCAGTAAGAAGCTGAGATCCCTCATAAAATCCTCAAAAGCTAGTTACGAAAATAAAATTACCAAAGATTCCAAAGACAACCACAAGGCATTCTATAGCTATGTCAAGAATCTAAATGGCAATGCTCAGATCTGCTCTGAATTACAACAGAATGGCATTAAATATACTGATCTCAAGGATATTGCCAATATCCTGGCAGATCAATTCAGTGCCAAATATACCCCCCTCTCACTCCCTAAAGGGCCCATCTCAATACTGAAAGATTGCCAAATTCTGGTAATAACGGCCACACAGGTAAAAAATGCACTCTCCAAAGCAAAAAATACAGCATCCATGGGACCAGATGACATCCTGGGCTGTGTGGTACATGAACTACAAAATGAACTGGCACCTCACCTAAGTGTCACGTTTAATCATAGCCTCACCTCAGGCTTCGTGCCAACTGAGTGGCACACATCTACAGTTATCACACTCAACAAGGGGGGATTCACCTTGGTTCCTGGGAACTACCGCCCCATCAGTCTGACAAGCCTGATCTGCAAGGCCATAGAATGTATTATCATCATGGAACTTATAAACAAAGACATTGGCAACCTTCAAACACTGGACCCCATGCAGTTTGGATTTGTGAAGGGCAGATTTTGTCTCCTGAACCTGATTGACTTCTTCAAATCAGTCTCCAGAGCTGTGGACGAGGGTAAGGAGGTCCACACAGCCTATCTGGACCTCGCCAAGGTCTTTAACACCATCCTCCACTCTGGAATCATAGATAAACTTACTAAGCTTGGCATTAATCCCTACATCGCTCGATGAGTTGCCAACTGGCTTACTGACAGAACCCACACAGTAAAAGTAGCCGACTCCAAATCCAGCTCCAGACAAGTGACAAGTGGAGTACCTCAGGGTTCAGTCCTGGGACTGCTCTTGCTTGGCATCTACTTCTCTGAAGTACAGGCTAATACTAAGGGACTCTGGCTAACAACGTTTGCAGATGACTGCAACTGGGAGCCATTATTGAATCCCCAAATTATGTGGATATTCTACAAAAGGGCCTTACAGAAATAGATGCTTGGTGCCAGAGACATGGGCTCAAGCTCAATGCCAAGAAATGTATAGTTATCCCCTTTGGGAAAAAACATGTACCCATGAATTACCACATAGGTGACAGTACACTAAACACTGAAAGTGTGATAAGAGACTTAGGGACACAGGTGGACAGTGGTCTCGCCTTCGATAACCACATCACCACAACAGTCAGGAAATACTTCTATGTGGCACACCTCATCACTAAGGGCTTTTCATCCAGAAAAAAGGAGACCATTGTCCCACTGTACTCATCTCTCATTAGACCCATTATAGAATACAATGCCGCGTTTGGTATGTACCTCTCAAGACATCTGCAACAACTGGAAAGGCCGCAGAAATACCTCACTAAAAGAATCACAGGCCTAAAGCAGATGCCCTATGCTAACCATCTAAAAAAACTCCATCTATACTCTGTCACATATTGTCTACTCAGAGGCGATCTCTGCTTAACATACAAGGCCATGTCAAACCCAGCACTGTTGGACATGCTACACTTAAAGAAATCCCAATCCCTCAGAGGCACATGCTCCAGGGATCTAAACCTTGTCATCACAATGAACAAAACATGCTGGATAGATAGGTTCCTGACCCAGAGACTCCCCAGACTCTGGAATAGACTGCCTATGCATGTCAAGCAGAGTGCCTCTTTGGCCCTCTTCAAAAGGAACCTTGACGATTGGATGGGAGATAGGAAATTCACCCCGGGCATCACATCAGTCATCCTGCTAGACAGGGGTCCAGGGAAGTAAATATTGTGGGAAGAAATAACCAGAGAATGGTTATGGCTAGGCTTGTATAGGCCCTAGGGCTGATAGCTTAATACCAACCTATAAACCTATGAAATGATAAGCACTTTTTTTGACTGACTACCTTAGATATTATAAGTTGACTGCTGACCAGTCATGAGTGGAGTCCCACGGGGATCGGTACTGGGTCCTCTCCTGTTTAGTATCAACTTCTCAGGCGTCCAGGCCAACACAAAGGGACTCTGGCTGACATAGTTCACAGATGATTGCAAGTTGGGAGTCATTATTAATTTCCCAAGTGATGTTGACATCCTACAGAAAGGCCTCACTGAGACCAACGGCTGGTGTCAGAACCATGGCCTTAAGCTCAATGCCAAAAAATGTGTCGTTATCCCCTTTGGGAAAAACCCAGTTCCCATAAATTACCACATCGATGGTAGTCCACTGAACACAGAAGGTGTTATAAGATGTGGGAACACAGGTCTTTTGACCACCACATTGCCACTGCAGTCAGAAAGTCATTCTGTCTGGCACATCTCATTACTAAGGGTTTTGCATCCAGGAAGAAAGAGGTCATTGTCTCCCTCTACTCTTCCATCATTAGGCCAATCATCGCGTACAATGCCCCAATTGGCATGTACCTCACTAGACACCTGCAACAAATAGAGAGGCTGCAAACGTACCTCACAAAGAGGATTCTAGGCCTTAAACACTTGTCCTACATGGACAGACTCAAAAAACTCCCACTATTCTCTGTCTCAAATCGCCTACTTAGAAACGCTCTCTGCTTGACTTACAAAGCCATGTCTGACCTAGCTCTGTTAGAAATGCATCTAAAGAAATCCCAATCCCTTCACACCACATGCTCCAGAGAACTCACCCTCATTACCACAATTATCAGAACATGCTGGAGGGACAGGGTCATAACCCAGAGACTGCCCATGCTCTGGAATAGACTTCCCATACATGTCAAACAGAGCACCTCACTGGCCCTCTTCAAGAGAAATCTTGATGAGTGGATGGGAAATAGAAAATTCACCCTGGGGATTACTCCAGTGGCTTTACTCAACAGAGGCACTGGGAACCAAGGTTGGGTGGCACGATAACAGGGTAATCCTATGGGCTAGGCTTGTAGGGCCATTAGCCTAGTACACACCTATGAACCTATGAACCTATGATGTGGCAGTATTTATTCATTCAAAAAGAGAGTGAGCAGTGTGGGAGTTAGGGTAAAACAATAAGAAAGAGGGGGGACTGTGTTTAGATAGTCAGTTGCTGGAGCTAATGAGGATGAAAAAAGCAATCACTTTAATTTCATGTTGTTTTGCTGTTGCTCTGTTTTGTATGCTAAACACAAGTGATTCAAGAACATTGATTTCAGCCAGTGCAATTATAAAATAATTCCACCATCTAGGCTATGTTTTAGATTGTGTGGGTCATGGTGATGTAAGAGCCCCAGTAAGGTAATACGAGTGAGATCCCACACAAGGAGTGCCATGCTATATAAATTCACTTCAGTTATTCCAAGCTTTAACATAAGCAGACTTTCTCATTTTGTTCTGCAACATGTCAATGTGTTTATTGATGAGTGTGGGTATGCTTTAAAGTGCGACTGTAGCAATGTTATCAGTAACATAAGATGCTGAATCTATTTCTGGAGGTAGTGCTGTTTCATGCAATGTCAGAAATAAAGATACGTTTTCCAGTACTTGGGCATATATTTTAATTTTCTCAAAGTCAGTCAGGTCATCCTTTTAGAAAATGTCCTGCATTTCACTATCTAGGTATTGTTGAACAGTGCCTCCACAGGGGGGCACTTGCCCTTTAAACAAATTCACTTGTTGTTGTTGTTGTTGTTGGACCAAATGCATTTTTGTACATACTCCATACCACCCCACTTTCTGTCTCAGAAGTGGTTAGAAATCATAATGCTACCTATAAAAACACTCAATTTGTACTATAATCCTTTTTAATTCTGAAGTGTTACACGTGGTGCATTACTTGTTTATAATACTAGAATGTTTCGTTAGTTTCTTAATCTGTTGTGCGCTTAAAGATATTGCACCTTTATAATATTCAGTGGTACTTCAGCAATAGTGGCCACCAATTCATTAAAGGTCGAACAAAGTATAATGTTTCATTGCTGTGATGCCCCTTTTACCAGGAGCTTCAGCACTGCATAGTTCCTTTTTAAAATGTGCTTACATGTCAAACTTTTATAAATATTTGGCTACAGCAGTTCTAATAGCATGGCTCTTATTTCTGCAGAAGCACTACTTCATAGCATTTTTTTCATAATATAGACTACTGGTAAGTCAGGTGGAAACAGGTCTGTTCTTAAATGGTAAGCTTTTGGTGTTGTAGCTTTCAAGAATTCAAAGAAATAGCTGTGGGGCTTATTGGTTGCATCTACCTTTCCAGAATATATCTGATATGCTAATGTATTTACCGGAAGTTTAGCCCTTCAGTATTTAAATAGTACAGTATAACTGGAATTGATGGTAATGGTGCAGCATTTTTTTAATTTGCATAAATACATTTTGTGTGACATATATAACGCTGATACTTCTCTAGTAACATTACTGTGGAAAGCACTTTTGTATTTCACTTTTTCAGAAGTTGATTCCATGAGGTCATCAATAATTAAAACATTTACCTTCCTGATTAGTAATAACATTTCATCTTGTAGTGTTTCAGGGATGCCTTCAGCAAATTTTATGGGAGGGTGTTATCCCTGAAGAGCTGGGTACAATGTTTGCTAGAAACCATAGCAACAAACTGTATTTTTTACAATTTTTGTTAAAACATTGAGTCTTGCCTCTAGCAGAGTTTTACTAAAATAGCCACAGTCTGAAGGCTCTGCCAGAATACATAAAAAGGGATCCACCATAAGTATATCCATATCAGAAGCCATAAGGAAGTGTCACAAAGTCATCCCTTAAAATCATTTTGGTATAGACTACCATAAATGTTTTCTTTTCAGGCCTCTTTTCAAAAGTGATGTATTTCTTATTGCATTCAATTTTTTAAGGACTACAGTGACTGAATGTGCACTGAACCCCTTATCCGAATTGTTGGCTCAGTTAAAATGTTCAGCTTGGAACATTAAACAGTTATAACTAACTTTCTCACTGTTTGAAATTTAAGGATGATCTTCTTATATTTCATACATATTTTTCCATTACTTAGTTTGTAATCTTAATGTAATCATAAGTTATTGGACTGCTTGATACAAACTCAACAATGTATTCATCCAGCAGTTGCTCATTGGTCAAATCACCCAAGTAATTACAATCACCAGACTTACTGACAAAAATGATTGAATCAATGTCATGGTAGAGACTGCATTCCTGAAATTACTTGAGTACATGGTACAGCTGGAGTCTGGCATAGGTGGCCATAAAGACGGGTCTATATCAGAATTGCGAAAGCTGTCTTTCGCGAATACATGTTCATCGACACAGAAATGTCGAAGAAAGAGAACAGCGAAGGACAACAGCAGTGAAATTGAGAATGCTGAACAGATATTCTTGGCTGGTAGGGTGATTGTGGGGATGAGGAAATGAATCCTTTTCCCCACTGTAGTGTGGTCTCGGAGTTGGTATATTTAAATAGAGGGGAGTATTGGTGGTGCCACCCCCCCATGTGGGGAGAGCAGAGGGGCTTGCCCCCTGCAAAAATGTTTGAAAAAGTGTTTTAGGTAAGGTTTGTTCAGTTAGGTTTCCCTTACATGTATGGTGCTGTTACTTCCGGGAATGCACTCGGCATTCTCATTTTTGCTGTTCTCCTTCGCTGTTCTCATTCTTTGACATTTATGTGTTGATGAGCATGCATTCGCAAAGACAGCTTTCGCGATTCTAATATAGACCCATAAAAACTGCTATTATGACATTGATGTTTGACATATCAATATCATGGTTATCAAAATACCTCCACTGCACTGAAACAGTGTCAGTATTAAGGAAATTCACACTTGATACATTATGACAGTCTGTAAAAAGTTACTGAAGCAGTTCTTTGGGGTCACTGACAAGGGATGCCTGTAACATATTTGGATACCGACCAAACTTTCCCCAGAGTGAATTTAGAAACAGTTTTAAAATCTACCTTTTGACAGGATTATATCATATGCTTCTAGCATGTAAGATAATGCTCTTCTTAGAATAATAGCACATGATGTAAGCTTTATGTTCAGTGTCATTAGTATACCACAGTGGGTACCCTAACTGTTCCTATTTTCCTTGCAGTTTGATGTACTCTGAGAAAAGGTTGTCAGAGATGTTATGGGCCAAACTTCATACACTTCAGCCACCTTATAGTCCCTCTATAATTCCATGTGTAACTCCACTGAACTCCATCTACCTACTAGGCTATGCTGTTCATCAGTATAACTGTATGTTTCTACCTTCTGTGACATCTCAGCACATTAGTTTACCCCTACTCTACTAGGAAAACAAGTAAAAATAGTCAAAGGGGTGAGTAGACTTTGGCTTTAATAATAATAATATTAATACTTGATGTTTTCAAAATTGTCATGTATGATCATGAGGTATGTCTTTGTTTTAGTAATGTAGAGGTGTAAACTGGTGAATAATAATAATGATTTTTTCCATTGGGTTAAATGTGGTAATACAGTCACAGTGCATTTGTACAACCACTATACTTGAAGTCCCCTGGATGCAAGGGGCTGGAAAGCAAGATTCAACCAAAAAAGCCCACATTAAAGGTTGTCAGAAAACATTTGTTTTCATTCCTGTTCCCACATTGTTCTCACCTTCATACTTTTTCATACTTGAGATAGTTTAACCTTTTTCAGTTTGACAATGTAAGTAACCACAAAGGGTATAAAGAACAGAGTGATTTCATAAGCAAAGCAGCATTTGAGGAACACCTGTGATAAAAGCACCCAAAAATTCAAAAGATTTGGAGACCCCTGTATTAATACATAACCATTGAGATAGTATCTGTTCATGCATATGTCACCACCATTTAAGGCATTTTATATTACAACAGCAATAACCACAGTATAACAGATGTTGAGCAGAAGTTGCATAATTGGTGATAATCAGTTGGAAAATTCCAACTGAGCACTGCTGGAAAAATTTATACCAGTACATGGCCATATAGACTGACACAATTATGGCATTCAAAAATGAGTAAATATCTTTATCACCCTCATTTACAGTTGGAAGCATCTGAACTATATCTTCCCAAAATGTTTCACAGGTCTGTTTTAGAATTTAAACATCTTATAACAATGCTATAGCTCAGTTTTAAATTCAAACATATCATATCATAAATAAACAAGTATCATCACATTTAATGGATACTGAAAAAGCTGTACTTGACTTAAATTAACCATTACATCTTCAGCTAAAGTTACATTTTTTTAATTCTCTTGCTCTGTCTATAACATATCAATAGATTAATCTTGGATGTAGCAGAGATAAAGCTTGCTTGCATAACCCATAACTTGGTATTAATTTAATGTCTGGCTTTATGCTTCACAGTTTGGCTTGATAATACACTGTGCATGTCTCTAAGCCCTGCTTCCCTAACTTTATGGACAACCATGTCTACTAGGATAAGTTTCCCACTGACACATATTTACATTTTATTGCTAAGTAGTTTGACTATATGTGGCAACAATTTTTAAGCATTTATTTTGTTGAGGTTGCATTATGGTACGTGTGACATCCCTGCACTGGCCCAGTAATCAAGGAGCCTCAATTCTCACCACTGGCAACAGCTAGGGGATGTACACACTGGGAGGATGACATTTATACACACAGTAAAGTGCAATTTGCCTTAAGAGCACACAAAGATCACAGTCAGCCTAGGGCTGGTCTCTCCCTCTTTCTCCAGATCCCCAATAAGACTCTCCACTGGCACAGCTATATTGCTGAGATCTCAGCTGAGTGGCCAAGCCAAAACCTCCAGCACCCTCTCTGTCCTACCAGTGCTTTGTATCCCTGCCCAAGTAGTTGACACACACACACACACACACACACACACACACACACACACACACACACACACACACACACATACATACTTTAAGATATGATTTATATACAAGCGCACACACACCTGGGGAAGGCTGGCACAGGTATACTAGCTATGACCCCTTTGGCCCAGAATATAAGATAGTTCCAGATGCCACCAGCTACCCTTATCAGCTACTATAAGGCTCTAAACAAAGGGTGTCCAATCCTACCGTATAATGTTACCATTATCAAAATGGTAATCTGACCAACACTTGCAAGACTATTCAGGAGTGGCCTGTAAAGTGTCAACAAATGCATATGCAAGTACTTTAAGAGCTTAAATATCTCTAAACAAACCAGCCACAAATATAGGTTTAAATATATGTAATAATAACAGACAATACTCAGTCAATCAACACAGTAACTTCAGAGTTCAAAACCACAAGAAATATTTTAAAACAACATTGCAGGAAAGTCTCATATAAATGCAGAAAACATCTAAACTAATCTTTAGTATATTCCTATCTATATCTAAATGAGATAATATGCCCAAAATCTTACTTACAGAACAAATGCAGATGATGAGTGGATGTTCTTGCTAGCTCCAAGACAAAATACAAAATGCCCAGTCTCTCTCTGATAGACGTCTTAAATTAATATCACATTTTACTGCTGGGTTAGCCTGGATGACATCACTTTTTTCGCTTGACTTCACGTCCCAGGCTAAAACCAGAACCTTATAGAATTTAACATCTCTGTGTTAAAAATACATATCTCTCAGATGTTTGCCAGAATTTGGAAGTCATAAAACAATAAAACACTTTACGTTTTAAACCTAGTAATTACTTTTCTTTCAAGACAATAGAAAAACTTCTATCTCTAGACAGTGTGTCTGCTTCAGCACTGAAACTAGTTTACCCCAGCTGTAAAGTAACTTAACCTCAGCTATTCTTAAGTTTTGCAAGTTAATATTCTATGTTCTAGCAGGGTAAGCTGTGGTTACATTCTTGAAGCTCAGTACAGAACATACAGTTCTGTATAAATCATATCAATATTCACAAATGACATGGAATTATTTACAAAATTCTAGATAGGTGGGTGGCAGCGTGACAGTAAAAACCTGTGCCATTCTGACCCTGGTCATCAAAATATACATGTATAAAGTCGTCATCACTAGGAGTAGGTATAACATGATCCAACAGTTGCTGAATAGCTTTGTATATGGCTTTATAATACTAGTTTATTAAGCCTGTAATGATGAATCACTAGGGGTATTCAATTCTATTAAAATTATGCCTTGATACTACATAATCATTAATGATGTCTTGATAACCAGGGTTGCCTTGACTAGAACTCATCGACATTTGTAGCAGCATTAGAGACCTCAGAGTGGCCTGCAATGTCATTCATAACACTGCTACTATCAGGAGTGGTTGTATCCCTCATCTCTTTGCAGATCTGTTGATGAATGGTGCTGTGTGGACTCTAAATTTCCTATATCAAAGAATCCACATTCCTTACATTTGCAAACTTGATTTTGAGAAGTATGAAAATGTTAGGAACAAGCAGAGAGGTTCTGGTCCTCCACTGTGTTGATGAGAACAAGGGTATATAGATGGAACATTGCAGGCATGGTGCTTCTTCCATTCACATCGTTTTGGGATGTGGATGTGCAGTCACAGATATTGTCATGCTTCCTTGTGTCAGAGCCTGAGTAGCATTTGGACAGTCACACAGATAGTGACTTTGAGGTGTTGATATACACTCACAGAAATGGATGTGTGCCCTTGTTTTGAGTCGCTACATACACAGTGACTTTGGGGTGTGTCTGCGTTTCATAGTTAGTGAGAGTGTTTTGTGCATCACATACATATGGTTGTGGGTGATGCTATGGTGCTTTAGATAGAATCTTGCTCTTCTTCATCAGGGTCAGCACTTGGGGTGGTGTAGTAGAGCTTCAGGGGCAGTGGACATGTTGGGATACTTCAATGGTACATTACAGTTTTTAAATTTTTTTTTACATAAAATATGCTTTATTCACTTAATTTTGCATTTATTGTAAATTTTTGCAATATCACAAGAGACTTTTCTCTGGCGAACATTCACAGAGAGCATATTTTTCTTGATGAAAAATAGACACACACATCACTATTGGCAGCCAAGACTGACAGTTTGTTTTTATGCAAACTTCAACATGGCTAAGTGCCTTAGTAGTTTTCCATCTAAACCAAAATTAGAACATCTTTTTAAAACCACATTTATCAGCAATATATTCTAGATGATTGTATAATATGCAAACTTCACTACCTTTTATGGCTTTCTTCTGTGGTTACAAGAATCTCAAAGGTAGAATTTGCAGGGATGTGTGCTTGAAAGCTAGTACACAGTCTTCTGCTGCCCCAGCTTGTATTCTTTTCTATAAGTACAGTCTTCTCTTTCCATAAACACCTCTGACCTCAGTATTAAATGAATATAATGCACATTACAATGCACATATACCCATACATAATTTAAAGAAAAGATCCTTGGGCTATTTGCTCTTTTCTTGCACATGCCTGCATGGTTTTGTAATCCAGCATTGACAGCAAAGTACAACAGTCACAAATCTACAATACAAGAGATAACATGTTTTGGAAGTATCTAGCACCTGAGCTATCTAAGAGTTCTGCAGAGACTATATCTTACAGTAAGACAGAATTCTAACTCACATGCTTTTTAGAATCAGATGACAGTAATGAGAATGTACAGCCATAAATGAATATAATTTACAATACACACACACACACATATATCTATATATATATATATATATATATATATATATATATATATATATATATATATATATATATATATATATATAGTTTTTTATATATATATATATATATATATATATATTTATATATATATATATATGTGTGTGTGTGTGTGTGTGTGTATGTGCGTGCGCGCGTGTGTGTGTGTGTGTGTGTGTGTGTGTGTGTGCATGCGTGTGTGTGTGTTTATGTATACATATATATATATATATATACATATATATATATATATATATATATATATATATATGTATATATATATAAAAATATATATATATATATATATATATATATATATATATATATATATATAGAGAGAGAGAGAGAGGGAAAGCACAGAACTAGGCAAAACAAGCAGTAGAATTCCAGGTCTAAGTATTTTGAGTAAAAAACACACGTAGGTGCTTTCACAGCACTTCTACTTCTTCCTCAGACATTCAACAAACACTTACTAGTAGTCACTTAAATAACACCCTTCATTAAACACCATTTAAACATCAATTAATGCTTAAAGTCACATATATCCTAAAAATCACATCTATCCTAAAAATAACCTATTTAAAATACATTCACACAGAAAGTTTTAAAATCACAACTTATAAATAAACATATATATATATATATATATATATATATATATATATATATATATATATATACACACACATAAATAGTGTGCAAAATACTCAGTTCATCTCCTTAATGGTCTTGCCCTAAGCACAGGTCTTAATGGGACATTATCATTAAGCCCTTACCAGAATCTGCCCTGAGTCTGATAATCCATTTTGTTTCATTCATCTCAGTTCGATTTTTGATGTCACCCATTCTGTCATTCATCTCGTTCTATCTATAATCAAGAACTTAAAGTTGTGTACCCCTTCACTATGCATGACATGGTTGGCTAATGCATTTGTTTTCACTTGGTGTTGAATACCATACAAATGTTTTCTTATTCTGTTCTTAAATTTTCTATGTGTCTTGCCCACATAAAATGCATGCAAGACTGACAATATGCCAAATAGACAATGTGCTCCATATCACGTGCCCTCAGTCCTAAACCAAAAAGGTCTTTGATATTCTGGGTGAATACATTTCCCAGTTGTATCAATATATTTGCAATATTTGCATTTGAGACACAGTTTAGTAACGTTTAAAGTCTTCCTGAATCATATAATATGTGTTCCCTTGGCTAACACAGCATTCTTGTCATATTCATCATATTTTTATACAGGCACACTGGCTTTGTCCCTACTATATTATTAATTTCTGGGTCAGTTGTTTTTAGGATAGATGTGATTTTTAGGATATATGTGACTTTAAGCATTAATTGATATTTAAATGATGTTTAATGAAGGGTGTTATTTAAATGACTACTAGTAAGTGTTTGTCGACTGAGGAAGCAGTAGAAGTGATGTGAAAGCACTTACATGTGTTTTCTACTTAATAAAATACTTAGACCTGGAATTCTGCTTCTTGTTGTGCCTAGTTCTGTGCTTCATTTATGAACTGTTTTTCTTTCTGAATGAGGCATTCATCTGAAAGTGTCTGCTATTGCTTGTTTTTATACTTTGGATTTATACCATCAGAGACTCCACAGCAATGGCAGAAGGGGGTGTGCCCGAGCTTTAACTTGGTTATGTGGAAATGATGGACTTACTAAGGAGAGATTACAACAGTGTCTTAACAGAGACACCAGTCCTTTACTCTGTGAAGAATTATTTGTAAGCAGCAAAGATACAGTTACAGAACATGTAGATGCAGTATTGTTTTGTGACAAGTCATTTCAGTTGGAAGAATGTTTGTATAAATTGAACCATTTGCAGTTGCAATGCTTTCATTTGAGGCATATCTGAAACTGAAAATTATTCCTAGATGTTTAAGAATATTAAAAATGCCTATCTATGGAAATTCTTATCCCATTTTACTTGCAGAGTGGTAAAAGCTCAACAATGAAATCAGTTTCAGTTACATGAAACTTTTAATTAATCTCTTCAAACCGGAAGAAAAGGAGATATCAGATAAATACTTTCTATTCAAAATAAACCGTATGAAAATTTTCCAGCAGATTTAGTTGATATTAAAATTAACACTATGATGGACTATCTCTTAATATATGATGAAGAACTTTACAAGCTAAAGCTGGGAAGTTGGAGAGAAATAAAAAAGACGTTGTCAATGGACATGTCTGCATGGCTGAAGGAGCAGGGAAGAACCAATCAGCAACCTGATAATGAAACAATATCCAAAAAAGGCGTGACCAATAGAGAGGTCACACAACAGACTCCTGGAGTAAGTGAAACGAGTGTAGTGTCTACAAGGAATAAAGCACATTCCAATTAAGCAGCACAGTCTGTGAATGCTGATGTAGACTCATTAATTCACTGGCAGTGAGAAGGAAGACTTCTATCACTTTCCAGCAACAATAGCATCCAATAGTGATACGACAGTTCCAATTCCAAGTAATAACACCAGAGGGAGCCAAATCCTTACAAATGAAGCCATACAGCTGTTTGCACAGCAATTACAATTTCATTCATACCCTTTATCCATTGCAACTGAGATGAGGAACAGCAGGCAAAGGTCACACAGTTGGACATGCCTGAAATGCAAGCATGACTTGGATTGAAATGTTGTGCCTCAAACCATAAAGAAGATGTGGTCAAATCAAGTAGATCGTTAATATGGAATATATCCGCTAGAACTTTGAGCCCACATAAGTTCATAGGTTCATAGGTTCATACTAGGCTATCTGCCCTAGGGCATTTACAAGCCTAGCCAGAGTGTGATTGGCTTTCGCCACCCATTTTAAAATGAATTTTGCTACGCCCTTTTTTGAGGTTAGTATACTGTGCATCTGTCTAACAGTGTCACAGAAGTGATACCCGGTGTAAATCTACAATCTCCCATCAACTCATCAAGATTCAACTTGAAGAGACTCAATGAGGGATGCTGCCTAACCTGGACTGGGATTTTATTCCAGACTGAAGGGAGCCTCTGGGTTATTAATCTGTCCCTCCAGCATGTCCTATTTATTTCAGTGCTGAGGTTCAAGTCTCTCGAGTGTGTAGCTCGATGGGATTTGGATTTTCTGAGGTGCAGCATGTCCATTAATTCTGGGTTGGACATGGCTTTATACGTCAGGCACAGATCGCCTCTGAGCAGGCGGTATGCCACCGAGTAGAGCTGGAGTTTCTTTAACCAGGCAGCATATGGCATCTGTTTGAGCCCTTTGATCCTCTTGGTGAGGTACATTTGGGGTCTTTCCAGTTGCTGGAGGTGTCTGGTAAGGTACATCCCAAAAGGGGCATTGTACTCAATTATGGGCCTGATGAGGGATGAGTAAAGAGGCACGATGACCTCCCCTGATCTAGATGTGAATCCCTTCATGATTAGGTGGGCTATATAAAATGATTTTCTAACCACTTTGGCCATGTGGTTGTCGAATGAGAGATTGCTATCAACTTGGGTCCCCAGGTCCCTAATTACTTCTTCCGTACTTAGTGGATTACCATCTATGTGGTAATTTGTGGGCACTTTGTTTTTGCCGAAGGGGATGACTATATACTTTTTGGCATTTAGCTTGAGGCCATGGCTCTGGCCCCAGTTGTCTGTTTCTATGAGGCCCTTTTGTAGGATGCTTGTGTCGGCTGGAGAGTCGATTATGGCACCCAGTTTACAGTCATCTGCGAACTTGGTCAGCCACAGTCCTTCCGTGTTGGCCTGTACCTCTGAGAAATATATACCGAACAAGAGAGGTCCCAGGACTG
Source organism: Protopterus annectens (assembly GCF_019279795.1). Classification (NCBI taxonomy): domain Eukaryota; kingdom Metazoa; phylum Chordata; order Ceratodontiformes; family Protopteridae; genus Protopterus; species Protopterus annectens. The sequence continues at coordinate 1,683,569,914 of NC_056741.1, forward strand.
AGCCTTGTGGGACGCCACTTGTAAATGGTTTGGAGTCTGACATGGCTCCAGCAATTCCAATCATGTGAGTTCTGTCCTTGAGCCAGTTTGCAACCCATCTAGTGACATAGGGGTTTATATTTAAGCTGGTGAGCTTATCTATAATGCCCAAGTGGGGTATTGTATCGAAGGCTTTTGCAAGGTCCAGGTAGGCTGTGTGGACCACCTTCCCCTAGTCAATGGCCTTGGTGACAGTTTCAAAGAAATCGACCAGGTTTAAGAGGCAGGATCTGCCCTTAACAAAGCCAAACTGGGTAGGATCCAGTGTCTGTAGGTCCCCAATATCTTTATTTATGAGGTCCATGATGATCCTTTTCATAGCTTTGCAGACCAAGCTAGTCAGGCTTATGGGTGATAGTTTCCAGGATCCATTGAGGCACCACCTTTGTGGAGAGGGACCACTTTTGCTTTACACCACTCTTTGGGTACATATCCTGTAGTAAGGCTGAGATTGAACAGTAGTTTTATGTTTGGGTTTAGTTCTTCTTGGAGTTCTTGTAGGACGCAGCCCGGGACACCGTCTGGTCCCATTGATGATGTGTTTTTTGCTTTGGAGAGGGCGGCTCTTACCTGAGCATCTGAGATGTCAGGGGGGCAGCACTCTGCTGGGATAGATATTTGCCCTTTTGGTGGGGAAGGGGGGGGGAGAAGTTTGCGCTGAACCTGTCAGCTAGGATGTTGGCAATGTCTGTTTGTTCGGTGTATTTTTTGTCATTTTGGACTAATTCTGAGCATATCTGGGAATTCCCACCCAGGTTTCTAACATAACTAAAGAAATCGTTGTAATTATCCTTAGTGTCCTGTGCAATTTTTCTCTCGAAGCTGGCCTAATACGATTTTATGAGTGCACGTAGTTTTTTGCTAATACTGATCAGAGATGCCTTCCCTTTTTGGGATTTTGCTCTATCATGTAGTAGCTTCCTCCTTCTGTTGTATAGTTTGTTTATGGCTGGGGTCCACCAGACAGGACGCCTGCCTTTGGAGGACTGGGTCTTGATTTTGTTTGGGATTGCATGATCCATTCATTCCTGAAGGTGTTCATAGAATGCGTTTATAAAGGATTCTGTGGTCTGGGCCGTATTTTCCACAGGCCCGGGGGCTTTGAAGGATTCCACCTCAGTTTTGAGGAGTGTGAAATTTGCCTTAGAGAAGTTTTTCACTGCGGTTTTCTGGACAGGGGATGTGAATATCTACTGAGATTAGTTTATGGTCTTATCTTACCAGTGAGGGATACACTTTTGGTCTGTTGCATAGAGTCCCCATGTTGGTGATGATCAGGTACAGTATGTTTTCCCCTCTTGTGGGAGTGGTAACAAGCTGTTCCATAGCATTTAAGTTTATAAATTCTAGGAACCTTTGGGCTAGGGTGCTGGAGCTAGAGTAATGCTCCCAGTCTATGTTTAGGTAGTTGAAGTCACCCAATATAATGGTGTTTGGAGTAGTTAGTTTGAGCCCTTGACTATGAACTATACAAGTATTTTGTAGTTAATGATTTGTTAATGAACCGCTGATACCTTTGATGCAAGGAATCCCTAAAATACATAAAAATCCAGAGAACCCACCCATGAGACCAATTGTCTTAGGGAGGGGATGTTGTACAGAGCACATATCCATATTTTTAGAAGGAAAACATAGACCCTTGATTGATCAGAACTCTTTTATATTAAGAGATTCTAAACAATTCATAGAAAATTTATATGAATTTTTTAAAGTGAGGGTGAACATGGAAAACATGAGACTGGTCACACTTGATTTGCAGTCCTTATTTACCATGATTCCAAATGGCACTGGCATCCTTATTTTACAACAATATTTGAGGAAGTTTGCCAAGTTTGATGAGAGAAGTATAGAACTGCTAAGTCTGCTTGTGGAAGTGGTACTGGAGAGTAATGTGTTTATTTTTGATCATCAGATTTATTTAAAGAAGGATGGCGTAGCTATGGGCACTTTGTGTGTTAATAGCTATGCTAATATTGTAATGGCCATATGGGAAGAGGAATTCCTTTTAAAAGGGCCCTTTGCCCAACACATAGAATTTTATCATCTCTTTGTCAATGATCTTTTTATGATATGGACGAGTGCATCTCATGAATTAGAAATGTTTTATGATTATATAAATTAAACTGTTACATTTTTAAAGTTTACCATCAAGCATTTTGAATATTCCATTGATTTTCTGCATGTGAAGGTTATATTTAGTATAGATGGCAGGGTGTACACAGAGGTATATAGAAATAAATGATGTTCTTCATCTCACATTGCTGCAGTCCTTACACTTGGGTAGTCCGCTGTCCTCGGTTGGCCCGAATATCAAAGTATTAGGCTGACGTCGGTCAAGGCGCATTAGACTGACATCAGGACGTCAGGGTACAAATGCGCATGACCGACGTCATATCCTCAGTCTTTTTTGCCGCGTGGTCCGATGCAGAAGCAGCGTTGCAAGTGCCGTTCGGCGTTCTGAAATATTTCGATTCCGGAGTTTCAGACCGAGTCAAAGTTGGCTAAGTACCCCGTTGGGGAATATTTTGGTTTTTTCTTGCCTCAGTGGTTTACCGGATGTCAGAAAAAGTGAATAACTGTATTTCTTGTGGGAAACAGATACCGCATAGGGATTATCATAATTTGTGTATTCCTTGTTTGGGACCTGAGCACGACGTTGTTGGGTGTCGCTTTTGTGCTAGGTTCAATAAACGCACTATTAAGCGAAGGTTAGATTGTGCCAGGTTGGTCTTTGGGAAGTGTTGCAATTACAATATGCCGTCGGATGCTCCGACGCCTGCTTCTTCAAAGAAGCGCAAAGACAAAGCAGCTAAATCTAGGCTAGAAGAGTCGTCCGAACCGGACGCCGGTTCTTTAGAGGCGTCAGTGGAACCGGTGGTTCCACCGGAGGCTTCTCAAGAATCTCAGGGGGAAACCTTGATTTTGCAGGATGTGGCCTCTCAGGAGGCAGGTCAAGCTGAAGGGGCTTCTCAGGTTACTATACTCCCCTCACTTCCTAGGGTGGTTAGGCCTTCTCCTTCTGTTTCTAAGACTTCTCCCAGAGGCAGGCCAGGTTTAGCTTCAGTTGGGGTCACTCCTAGCTCTTCAGGATCTGTGCCCAAGAAACAAATGCTTAAAATGGCAGAAGACTTAATTACTTTGATTAGAGGTTCTTTGCCACCTCCTGATAAGAGGCCTAGGGTTGATCCAGAGTTGGGGAGTTTTGATCAAGCTTCGGATGTGTCAGAGTCTTCGGCTGAAGACTTGCAGGAGTATTCTCCTTATTCTGATTCTGATGTGGATGATTCTACTCCTTCTGCTTCTCCTCCAGAGGATTTTTCATTTTCAGAAACCCTTCATTCCATGAGGGAGCATTTTAAATGGGAAGGTCAGGACTTCTCTGATTCCAGGAAAAGGCTTAGGGAATTTTTGCTTTTGCCCCAGCATAGGCCTTTAGCTATACCTCCTGTTCTGGATGTTGTGGAAGATGTGTTTGCAGAGGCTTCACTTAATCCTGATTCTTTGCCTCCTGCTCCTGTTAAACCGGACAGGTATTACAGGGTCCCTGAGGCTCATAAATTTCTTTATAAGAGTCCTAGGGTGGACCCAGAAACTGTTAGTCAGGGGCCTAAGGGGGTTAAGGCCTCTGTGGTTAAAAATCCGGTTCCTCCAGATAAAGAGGCCAGAGCTTTGGATAGATGGGGAAAGAAAATTTATACTTCTTCCACCTTAGCTATGAGGGCTTTGAATTGCCAGTTTCACATGTTAAAATATCAAAATTATCTTCTTGCTCAATTGAAGTCTAAGGTAGATGCTCTGGCGGAAGGCATTGAGTGTAAAGAATTACAAGATTTGGTACATGTCTCTGAACAGGTGGGCAAGCATTCTTTGCAATGTGGTTTTGATGCTGTACAGGCCTCGTCTAGGGTGGCTGCCACTGGGTCAGTTCTTCGCAGGCACGCCTGGCTGAGGGATCAGAATTTATCTGAACATGTTAAAGCAAGGATTTTGGATGCACCTTTACAGTCGGATGTGTTGTTTGGTGCACCTGTGGAGTCAGTTTTGAAGAAAATGGAAGATAAGGCTAAGTCTATGCAGACTGTTAAAGATTTTTTGCAAGTTCAGCCTCCGAAATTTAGTAGGAATTGGCCTGCTAAGGGGTGGACGTACCCTTCTTATGATCAGTCTAGGGGTAGATCTAGACGTGGTAGAGGCAGAGCTCAGAGCTCCTTCAGGCCTAGAACAGGGAGTTCACCTGCACAATCTTCGGGGGAGGGCAGGGGCCAGTCCTTTCGTAAACAGGCCCAATGACCTACCTTTTCAGCTGCCAGATCCTTCTTGCCTGGCAGCACCTTTGGGAGGAAGGTTGGCACTCTTCAGGGAAAATTGGAGTCTGGTTACCCAAGACAGATGGGTATTGGATATCATACACCAAGGTTACAGGTTTTATTTCCATACCTTGCCTCCTTTCAAAGGCATGCCGGACGTTCCTCCTCAGCAAAGACTAGAGGCTCACAAACAAATTTCTCTGTTGCTTCAAATAGGAGCCATACAACCGGTCCCTCTGCCAGAAGTGGGCCTAGGATTTTATTCTCGCCTGTTCCTAGTACCAAAGAAGGGGAACACGTGGAGACCAATTTTAGATTTATCTATCCTCAACACTTATCTGGACATTCCCAAGTTCAAAATGTTGACACTACAACAGCTTTTACCTCTACTGGGCAAGGATCACTGGATGGTGACTCTGGATCTCAAGGAAGCTTACCTTCATGTTCCTATCAGGCAATGTTGCAGGAAGTATCTGCGTTTTCGAGCTGGGACTTCTCATTATCAATTCTCTGCATTGCCCTTTGGCTTATCTACTGCGCCCAGAGTGTTCACAAAAGTTCTGGCTCCAGTGATAGCTTTCTTCAGGCTAAGAGGTATACAGATCTATCCTTATTTGGATGATTGCCTGATTCTGGCCAAAGAAAGGGACGAACTTCTTCATCATTTACAGTATGTGATAGCAGTGCTAAGATGCCTGGGGTATTCTGTGAACGAAATAAAGTCCAGTCTAGTACCCTCTCAGGACATGTGCTTTCTGGGTGTGAGACTGAATACAGCATCCCAGATGGCCTTTTTGACCCCGGACAAACAAAAGAATCTTTCTCTGTACTTCCGTCACTTGTCTCATCAGTCCAGGCTGACTGCAAGGACAGTCCTTCAAGCCTTGGGGTTCATGGCATCTTGTATTCTGGTGCTTCCCAATGCCAAACTGCATATGAGGAAGCTACAATGGTATCTCAAAAATGTATGGACACAGCACTGCCAAGATATGGACACTGTCATTCAGATAATACCTTGCATTCAAAAGGAATTTTTGTGGTGGGCTCAGGAATGTCACCTAAACAAGGGACTCTCTGTGACCCGGCCAGAGGCGAGTCAGATTCTAACGACAGATGCCTCGGACATAGCTTGGGGAGCTCATCTAAATGGAAAATGGGTACAAGACACGTGGCCTGCCAGACTTCAACATCTACATATCAACTTGAAGGAGATGTTAGCAGTCCAATTTGCATTGATAGCTTTCAAGGATTTACTTCTTCCAGGGCAGGTGTTGATTCTAACAGACAACACAACTGTCATGTGGTACATCAACAAGCAAGGGGGGGACACATTCTTACCCTCTATGCAGACAAGCAATGATTTTGTGGGAGACTGCTCTCAGTTTACAGCTGAATCTTCAGGCAAGGTTTCTGCCAGGAGCACAGAACTCCTTAGCAGATGTGTTAAGCAGACGAATTATGGATCCCCACGAGTGGAAATTGGATCCTCATGTATTTCAGCAATGGACAGTGTCATGGGGAACTCCAGACATAGATCTGTTCGCTTCTCCACTGAACCACCAGCTGCCAAAGTTTTGCACAAAAAGGTTTCATCCCACAGCTTGGAAAGTGGATGCTCTTTCATTCAATTGGAGCAAGCTTCATGTGTATGCCTTTCCACCTCTGCCTCTCCTCCCAAAGGTACTTCTAAAGGTCAGACAGGACAAGCCAAAGATGATTCTAATAGCTCCAGATTGGCCTCGACAGCACTGGTACCCATTACTGAGGAGTCTGGTACAGGAACCTCCATGGCCTTTGCCTTCGATTCCACATTTACTGTCTCAGGAGGACAGTCATTTACTCAATGTCAAACTCCACTCTCTTCACCTAACGGCCTGGCATATTCAGTTTTAAACCCTGGAGGGTTTCAGCTTCCACAGCAAGTTTTGAATGTTATTTTGGAGGCCAGAAGGCCTAGTACAAGGAAAGTGTACGCAGATAAATGGAAGAAATTTTTATTTTGGAGTACAGCAAAGGAATTTGATGTTTCTAAACCTAATGTAAGTGTGGCCCTTCAATATCTTGCTGAGTTACTGGACACAGGTTTGTCCTTCTCTTCTATTAAGGTTCATGCTGCAGCGATTTCTGCACATTATGACTGTGACCCACCTTTGTTTTCTCATCCTTTGTTTAAGCAGTTCCTTAGAGGGGCGAAGAATTTAAGACCCCCACGTAGAGCTCCTACTCCTGCTTGGGATCTCAATTTTGTGTTGGAGAAACTTACTCTACAACCTTTTGAGCCTGCAGCTACTGCTGAGTTGAAATATTTATCTTGGAAGACTGCTTTTTTGTTGGCCATTACCTCTGCGAGAAGGGTTTCTGAATTACAGGCCCTTATGGCAGTTGAGCCTTTCTTAATTTTCCATAAGGATAGGGTATCTTTACGTACTAATCCTTCCTTTATGCCTAAAGTGGTTTCTAGTGTGGCTTTAAACCAAACTATTCATTTACCTACTTTTTATGCAAACCCCCAAAATAAAGGGGAAAAGATTTTGCACACTTTGGATATACACAGGCAGTTACGTTATTATTTGAGCAGAACTAAAGGGTTCAGGCAGTCTCAGCAGTTGTTTGTTTCATTTGCTTTGGGTTCTCAGGGCAAGCCTGTGTCAAAACAAACGATTTCTAAGTGGATTGGGTTTTGTATTGCTTTCTGTTATTCCCATCATGGTAAGGAGATTCCAGCTGGGATTAGGCCTCATTCCACTAGGGCTACTGCCACTTCTACAGCTTTTTTAAGGGGGGTGGCAACTAAAGATATTTTGGAGGCAGCTACTTGGAGTTCAGTGCATACCTTCTCTAAGCATTACCACCTTCCACTTTACTCTAAATCTAGGGCTGGTTTTGCCACTGCAATTTTACAGGGCATTTTGACAGCTCCTCCTGCTTTATAACTTTGCCATCCTCCCTTCTCTCTGCTTTGGGATTCTACCCAAGTGTAAGGACTGCAGCAATGTGAGATGAAGAACATAGTACAGTTTTGTACCTACCATAAATGTAGATGTTCGAAGATCTACATTGCTGCAGTCCAATTTACCCTCCCTCCTTCCCCTCTACAGTTAGAGGCAGTTGTGTGGTTTGATTTGTGACTACTGTACATATTGTATATAGTGTACATATGCTTAGTGCAAGGGTGGTTGGTTGTTGGGTGTTGTTGTCTTTTGGTTTTGACCTTTCCTTTTAGGGTCTTCTGACATCTGGGGCAAGAAAAGACTGAGGATATGACGTCGGTCATGCGCATTTGTACCCTGACGTCCTGATGTCAGTCTAATGCGCCTTGACCGACGTCAGCCTAATACTTTGATATTCGGGCCGACCGAGGACAGCGGACTACCCAAGTGTAAGGACTGCAGCAATGTAGATCTTCGAACATCTACATTTATGGTAGGTACAAAACTGTACTTTATAGGAACACTCTTTTGCACAAAAGAAGCATGCACCCACAACATATTTTTGATAACATTGTTAAAGGTCAAGGTATGAGATTATCTAGACTGAGTGCAGAACAAAGGGGGATTTCAAATGAGTTAGACCAATTGGAAGACAGATTAATTAAGAGAGGTTACAAGGAAGATAGAGTAAGTACCATTCTGACACTAGTGCATGACCTTGGAGAAAGAACAGCTAAGCCATAGTTTTCTGAGAAGAGGCCACACCAATATATGGATAATAAGAACAGGAGTAAAAATGCAGTTAGAATGCTGGTTATGTATGCCAGTAATATGAGACTGGTTCTAGACATTTATAAGAAGTTTTGGCCAATATTAACAACTGACCCAGAAATTAGTAATATAGTAGGGACAAAGCCAGTGTTCCTGTATAAAAATATGATGAATATGAAAAGAATGCTGTGTTACCCGAGGGAACGCACATTATATGATTCGGGGAAGACCTTAAATGTTACTAAACCATGTCTCAAATGCAAATATTGCAAATATATTGATATAACTTGGAAATGTATTCACCCAGAATATCAAAGAACTTTTTGGTTTAGGATTGATGGCACATGTGATACTGATCACATTGTCTATTTGGCATAATGTCAGTCTTGCTGTACATTTTATGTGGGCAAGACAGATAGAATAAGAGAACATTTTTATGATATTCAACACCAAGTGAAAACAAATGCATTAGCCAAGCATGTCATGCATAGTGATGGGGTATACAACTTTAAGTTCTTGATTATAGCCAGAATGAGGATAAATGGGTGACATCAAAAATCGAACTGAGGTGAATGAAACAAAATGGGTTATTAGAATCAGGGAAGACCCTGGTAAAGGGCTTAATGATCTTGTTTTGCCTTGTTTTATGCTTCATTTATGGACTGTTTTTGTTTCTGAACAAGGCATTCATCTGGAAGTGCCTGGTATTGCTTGTTTTTACACTTTGAATATATAAATATAGATGTGTGTGTGTGTGTGTGTGTGTGTGTGTGTGTGTGTGTGTGTGTGTGTGTGTGTGTGTGTGTGTGTGTGTGTGTGTGTGTGTGTGTGTGTGTGTGTGTGTGTGTGTGTGTGCGCGCGCACGAGTGTGTGTGTGTGTGTGTGTGTGTGTGTGTGTGTGTGTGTGTGTGTGTGTGTGTGTGTGTGTGTGTGTGTGTGCATGAAGGGTGAGTTAGTTTATTAGTGTGCTGTGTCCTGTCACACATAACATTGCTATTTTCCTATAACACATTCGAAGAATGTTATGCGTCAAGATTGGGAGCTAGAAATTCTATTCTTACATATCCCTCCATGGTTCTGTAATCCAGCATTGGCACTAAAGTGAAACAGTCTCAAACCTGCAATGTGGAGGATACTACACTTTGGAGGAAATGTTAAACTGAAGTATCTGGTGCAGGATAACATTAATACCTAAAAAGGGGCCACTGTTTTACATTACCAAAATATTGCTTTACTGGATATCCTACATTAACAGTAAATCATAGAGTTAAATATTTCCATTTTTATTTTGCAGGCTCTTAATTTATTTATTTATTGATTGATTGATTTATGGACATTTGGTGACCAGGAAAGTCTGACTGGGTCAGGAACCCATTTTCAGCAGAGGCCCAGGGAGAAAAGTTCAAATAGAACAAGTACAGACAGTAGAAGATTGTACAATTATAACAAAACATTAACATACAATTCCAGAACAAATGCAGACATTAATAGATTTTACAGTGTTTCCAAAACATACATACATTTGTAGGTGTAATGCAGTTTAACATGTGAATAAATTAGTTTGTGGTAGATTATAACAAATTTGATCTACAGATCAATTTAGTATTTAGCAAGCAGTCAAGTTGTGAAATAGAGCATTTAGACTTTGTAAGTAAAAAAGGATAGAAGTTTAGTAAGGATAGGATCTTAAGAAGAGCAGGCGATTGTTAAACTAGTAGTAGAAGTAGCAGAATTATCGAAGGCATAAGAGATAGTGGAGAGGTTAATGTGAGAAGCTAATTTATGAATATTAGAGAATATTGTAGTGAGAGATAAGGTAGGGAGGTTAATATGCTAGAATTCTGCCTGCTAAAATAGGAGAGATATTATGAGAAGAGTTTTGTCTAGGAGAAGGAGGTATAATGAAGGATAGGAAGAAGGGTTGGCAGTAGTTCAGGAAAGCAGGAAATGAGATATTAGAAAGATAAGAGGTTATAGAATAGTTGCCAGATTATAGGATAAAAGAAAGATGTGCGGGGGGGGGGGGGGTGATAGATTAAGTGGAGTATGGGCAGATGTCAGAGTTGATAAAGTGTTTTTTCAGTGTAAGTTTATAGGTGTAAACTGCTATTAATGCATGATAATTATTGAATCAAGCAGTACAATAAAGTATATGATAACTAGGGTTACCACCTGTCCCACTTTGTGAGGGACAGTCCCTCTTTGGGCAGTTGTGTCCTGCAAAAAAACTGAACAAATGGCAAATGTCCTGATATCTTAGGACAAAAATATTTCCTATATTTTCTTTAATAGTTGCATAAAACAGTTATTTTGTATCTGAAACACCAAAATATTATAATAAACAGAATAAGCAACTCAAATGCTACAAGAATAAGTTTCTATTCTGGCAAAAAGTGAATTTCTGTCCTTTGTACTGGCCGTGGGTATGTTTTGCCCTGCAAAATCTGACGTTCCTACCAAAAATGTCCCACTTTGGGCATTTGAAAAGGTGGCAACCCTAATGATAACACTCATGATAATACAGTTAGGCGTACCTATGAAATGCATAGAAGATCTGCTATTTTTTCTGATAGTTGTCATTCTCTATCACAGTTATAGGAGAAAATAATATATCCTGCATAGAACACTATACAGGACAAGCTTTTATAAGTTACCAATAGAATATGGATAATGTCGTCTACTAACAACATCTTCTCTCACTAGGGAGTGGCATTTTTAAACAGTCAGAAGAAATAACTGACATACCTTCTGGGGGGGGTGGGACTTCTGCTAAAAACAGACTTGCAGTGAGGCTTCTGGCCATTAAACCTTTTGCTAGTGCATTAAACCTTTTGCTAATGTAAAATAATTGCTATCCCTAGCTATAAGAGATATGAATGAGAACAAACTTTAGAGGTACTGAGGTGATTATTTTTGTTATGAATAGCATTCTGCTAAGTGTTTTACTGACAAACAGCTCTAGGGAAAGCATTCTGCTGCAACTTGCAGAGCCTAATGAAAGGAATGTATTAATGCTTATGGTATGCTACAAATGTCCTAAACTCAGAACCATTGACTATCTTGACTATATACAATGCCAGAACAGCTTGGATATAGATAATTTAATCATATTAGGAGATATTAATTTTCCTAATATAAACTGGCAAAATGCAACTCAGTACATAGCAGGTGAAGAGAAATTTTGTGATATGCTCTCACTAAAGAATTCTGTGTAGTTAATTGATTTTCTTACTAATTACCAACAAATCAGTCCTCGGTGGGGGGGGGGGGGCTCACATCACCTGGTATTCTCCAGTTCAGGATTGTTTGACTAGGCTGTCCATTACTACACTGAAGTAACTTATGAGATAAAAATATTAATCTGGATTTAATAATTAATCAATTTGAAATGACTTGGTGAATATTAATGATATAGTAAGGTTTGAAAAGCTTTAGAAGATAATTGTCAGCAACATGCGAACATGATGAATATTAATGATATAATAAGGTTTGGAAAACTTTACAAGATAAATGCCAGCAACATGTGACCAGCTGTAAAAAAGTTATCAGGATTAAGGGCAATAAAATCTATCTCCCGCTATGAAATACTAGTCTCTTAATGTTGAAAAATTAAATGAAAAAAACACAGGCTATTAAAGAAATACAACATACTACTTGGAAATAAAGCCTATAAACTGGTAAGCAAGAATCTTAAAAAAAATTAAAACAGGCTAAAGCAAATTAAAAAAAAAATAAAAACAAGCTTGTTGAGCAGTCAGGTCACATCAAAATGCTTTTAATTATATATAAAACATGTAAGGGACTCTTAAAATCATAGGTCCAGTAGTTTATGAGGGCATATTGTAAATGAAAGAACATTAGCAAACATCTTTAATACTTATTTTGCCAAAGCTAGTAATGACAGCATTCATTAGAAAGAGAAATGGGACAGAATAACAAGTTCTATGTTCTTTTACATCAGATCTTGTAGAAAATCAGTAAAGAGAATAAAACACTGATTGCAGTCTTGGACTTAACAAAATAACAAGCTGTTTTTGGACTGGACTCTCTGGTTTCTTAGCTGAGAGCATTAATAATTTATTAATCCCTTTTTTTGGACACAAGAAATGTGGTGTCAGTTCATAAATGGTGTGTTGTTTATATGATCAATAATTATAGGCCAGTTAACTTAACTTCTCATTTGGTAAGTGTTTTGAGAGATGTTTCATTCATGTTACAGATGGAAAAGGTTTCTTAGGTCTCTAATTATCTATAACAACATGGGTTTACTAAAAACAGAGCCACTTGTACCAATTTAGTGGAATTTTATGACTAATTAGTAAAGCCCTAGATCTAGGTATTAGAGTGGGGTTTACATATCTGGGCTCGTCAAAAGTTTTTGACAGTACACTGCATTATGTCATCAGACACTAATGAAGCAACTTTTTATTAACCATACATAATCAAGATTCTCCTTATCTGGATGAGAGAGAGAGAGAGAGAGAGAGAGAATGGTGATTAAAGGATTAACTCAGATTAGAAGAGGGTTAAAGCTGGAACCCCTCAAGGATCTGTTTTAGGACATGTTCCATTTTATATGGTGTCTTCCTTATCTCAACAAAACAGCACTTACTGGGTAACAAAGTACATTGACAACATAAAAATAGGGACATGCATAACTAAAACCAATAATATTGACAAATTCAGTGGCTGTTATAATGGATTACACACTTTCAACCAGCATTAAGAGAGAATAATATACTAACCAGGACAAATGCAATGTATTATTCTTTGGGAAGCCTTCACCTTGGATTGATTTAAGTATAACTTACTCCAATTTAAAGAATTAAAGCAGTACAGAGACTTAGGTATTGTAATATGTAATAGTTTTAAGTTCAGGATGCATGCACAAAGATTTAAAAGCAACTCTGTGAGACTTGTGGGACTAGTACTTAAAACTTTACACTACATGATTGTGAAACTGTAGTATAATTATTTGTCTGACATGTAAGGCCAGTAGTTGAATAGAATGTCTTGCTTTGCTTCCAAGGGGCTACACCATAATTTTAAAACAAGTTAGGGAATTAACTATCTCACTGACAAGGGAGTTTGATATTAATGACAGAAGACTTAATACATGTAAATAATTATGGAAACTATTACAACTTAATAAAAAAATGTTATCAAACTCATATAAACTGATTAATCAGCTTAGATATCAGTCTTCCATCATTATATCGAACTATTGGTTGAAACAAGATGCTACATTCACTGATAGTCAGAAATCTCAAGCCATTAAAGCTACTGAAATTAACCCCCTTTAAAAAAACTTATTTATACCCAATTAATGATCAGTAATAAAGCCTATTTAACTCCAGTAAAAAAATGAACAATTTTAATATAGGTCTCCCCTAACTGCCCACATTGCCAATTCCAGAAAGCAGATCTGATTCATATCTTCTCAAGCTGTAAATGTACATACAAACTCTGGTGTTAACTGAGAATTAGACTTGAGAAGATGGGGTATGAAAAATCCACACTGTCATGGGAATTCACACTTTTACATATTACCTCTGAAAAAATCTCCCAAAACTAAAATTGCATATTTTGATTATCCTTTTCTCATTGTTAAAACTATACATCTCTCAGAATCAGTTAGATAGGAGTCAATGCTCATGGACAAGCTTCAGACAAATGGCAATCAAGTACCTAATGTGACACTGCCAGCCCATCTATCTGGAATTTTGTAAATAATTCTATGTCATTTGTGAATATTAATATGATTTATACATAACTGTATGTTATGTACTGAGCTTCAAGAATGTAACCACAGCATACCCTGCTGTAACATAGAAGATTCACTTGCAAAGCTGGGCAATAAACAAAAGATGTTCACTCACTCTCAGTTTCAGTTCAATAGCAGACACAATGTCTAGAGCTAGAAGTGTTTCTATTGTCTTGAAACAAAGTAATTACTAACAATATCAAAAAGATAACTAAAACAAATCCACACTCCCACAAAGCAAATTCTTCCGTGATGGATATATAAATTATAAAATGCCAAGTGAACAGTTTCAACACACAAGTAACCAAGGCAGCCTCTATTCAAAATATTGATGCAAAACTTTTATGTATAAACGATCAGCAAACTGAGATATGAAACATAAAAATCTATTTATTGGCATGTGCAACAATGGTTAGCGCTTTCACCCAAGTGGCTTCATCAGACCTTACAAATATTCACAAAGTACAAAGCCATTTAAATAATATGCATTCATGACATCACATCCTGTAATCTAATCAACAATTTAAAAACATACGATTAAGAATCATAGTATATAAATCATCTATCACAAATTAATTGATGAAGCCACTTGGGTGAAAGTGCTAACAGTTGTTGCACATGCCAATAAATAGATTTCTATGTTTCATATCTCAGTTTGCTGATCATTTATACATGAACATTTTGCATCAATATTTTGAATAGAGGCTCCCTTGGTTACTTCCGTGTTGAAACTGTTCACAAAGTAATTACTAAGTTTAAAATGTAAAGTATTTTATTGTTTTATGACTTTCAAGATCTGGCAAACATCTGAGAGATATGTATTTTTAACACACAGATGTTAAAATTCTGTTAAGTTTCTGTTTAGTCTGGAACTGAAGTTAGGTGACAAACAGTGATGTCACCCAAGCCAATCCAGCAGTAAAATGTGATATTAATTTAAGAATTCTCTCAAAGAGAGATCAACTGTGCATTTTGTATTTTGTCTTGGACCTAGCAAGAACATCCAATCATCATCATCATCTACACTTGGATGTCTGTAAATAAGATTCAGGGCATGGTCTCTCTCCCTTAGATATAGATAGGAATATAGTAAATATTAGTTTAAATGTTTTCTGTATTTATTTGAGACAGTCCTGCAATGTTGTTTTAAAATATTTCCTGTGATTTTGAACTCTGAAGTTACTGTGTTTGTGTACTGAGTATTGTATTGTTCTTTTTATTGTTTATTATTAAATATATTTAAACCTATCTTTGTGGCTGGTTTGTTTTGAGATATTTAAGCTCTTAGTGTACTTGCATATGTATTTGGTGTCATTGTACAGGCCACTCCTAAATAGCCTTGCAAGTCTTAGTCAAAAGTTCCATTTGGAATATTAGTAACATTACACAGTAGGATTGAATACCATTTGTAAGGGCCTTATATTAGCTGATAAAGAGTTGGTTGGTGGCATTGATAACTACCGTATAGCCTGGACAGAAGGGGGCATAGCTAGTACACCTGTGCCAGCCTTTCCCAGGTGTGTGTGTGTGTGTGTGTGTGTGTGTGTGTGTGTGTGTGTGTGTGTGTGTGTTTGTATGTAAATCAAATCTCAAAGTGTGTGTGTGTCATTTACTTGGGCAGGGACACAAACACTGGTTGGACAAAGAGGGTGCTGGAGGTTTTGGCTTGGCCACCCATCTGAGATCTCAACCCTATAGCTGTGCCAGTGGGGAGTCTTACTGGGGATCTGGAGATAGAGGGAAAAACCAGTACCAGACTGACTGTGATCTCTGTGTGCTCCTAAGGGGAATTGCACTTTAGTGTGTGTGTACTTGTCATCCTCCCATTATGTACATCCCTCACTGCTGCCAGTGGTGAGGATTGAGTCTCCTTGATTACTGGGCCAGTGCAGGCGCATCACACATATGAACATAAAGGTTGATTACCGACAACCCTAATAAACGTTTGTATTTTCTCCAATATTGGATGGCCCTCCTTGATATTATCTTAACACAAGCTAGGCAGAGATCTGTATTTTATTGTGTTTTCATTGTCAGGGCAAATTCTGTTGCTTTAATGACATTATGTTGTGTGATTTTAATCTCATGTGGTAGGAGAGTAGGTCAAATAAGTACATATTTGTGTTTATAATAGCACATATTGTATATAGTGTATATAAGTTATCTTGTTTTTTCTTTGGTTTATTTTTGATACTTCCTGTTTTACAGTATTTACATCATATTGTGTATGAATGGAAAATATTTTTATTACCATCATATTACCTATTGAAGGTTTTATGTAAACTCATGTTCTAAAAGGAAATAAATATTTAGAAAAAAGATTCCTTCTTTTGCCTATCTAGGAAGTATGAAATTATTAGCTTGGAATCCATTTAGCGGAAGTAGGCTAAGGGGATTGCATCTTAGCGGGCCTTTCCTTATAGTATTAGATTAGTGCTACTTGATCTTCCCTCACTTAATTGCACACAGTTATGTAGCAAATTATGTCTAGCTTTCAAGGCTTTTCATGATGGAAAACTTCATATTCTCATCAATACTAAATTACCCTCACAGTTTCTGGCTTTAAGATAGACTTCCCTCCAGATGTAGCAGGTTCACATTTAGGATTTAGAGACATAATACTACTTTGACAACAAAGTTTATTAAACTGTGCTGCTCCCCTTTATATTTCAAAATAGAAAAGAAAAAGTACGCTATCTGTGTTACTCTGTTTTCCATTTCACATCATGTCACAGTTCTTAGGCATGCACTGAATTGTCTGGCTACATCCAATTCCCAGTGCTTCATAATACAGAGTGGCCATATGTATTTTATCCACTTATACCAATATTCACATCATTTGATAGCCAGGTGGGTACACTTGTCCTTAAATTCTTTTCAGAGTCAGTTATGACTAATACCATCACTGGTTGCTTACCAGAAAATACAGTTGTTCATAAATAGCTGTGGTAAACATACTAGAATAAGAAATGAACAGTGCAGGCAGAAAAGGAGAACTTACAGAGAGCAGCATAAAATATCACAGATATTTGTAGAATATTATGAAGCATTGTATAAAATGATAGCCAAATGTGACAAAGTAAGGAAAAAGCCTTAATAATTTGTTGGTGTTCTGAAATTATTTTTCCGTTGCTTGGGGATGAGACAATTGATTGATGATGATTGTCATAATCTGCAGTAATCATTTGTACCATGTTACTTGTGATTCCAGAGAAACCCATATGGCTTTAATATCCTCTTGAATATTTGATAATGCCATTTTCTAAGGTTTATAGTCAAGTACTAGACAAGCTGCTCTTGTGGGCCATTTTAAGCCTAGTCTTTTCAAAGATAAGAATCAAAGCTTGTACTGTGTCTCTAAAGGCAAACACCTTAGACATTATGTCAATCTGCAACCATAAAACTGGTACTAGGATAGCTAGGCAGTTTTATGTTTAGTCATTTTTTTTTCTCAAAAGTAAAAGTCAAATCCTGTAACTTGCACCTGTTAGTTAAAAGATCTTAATCATTATGCCAACCTTAAGCTGTTGTGTTTTCCACAGTATATAAAGTTCCCAGTCAGTATGTCTAAGTGAGAATGTATTAAGACTGAAGCTGCTGACAACAGTGCTTTCTCTTTTCCAGATGACAAAATTTTATTAATAGAAAAAGCTCATCAGGGTGTAACATGCTCTATATACATCATCCTTACATATTTCTGCAAGCATGTTCGACTCTGAAAGCTCCCCTCTATGATTTTACAATATCCTAAATATCATAATCTGTTTTTAAGTGTTTTTTTTTTCCTTAAAACAATATATGGCAGGGGCCATCTACTTTTCCAAATGTTACTGTGTTTCATCTGTGAACACTGATATCAAGCTGTTATTTTTAAATCAGATATGTTATGTCCACATCCTGCAGGATAATCATTGCATTTCAGGAGGATAAGATAGTTGCACCCAATTTACACACATTAATAAACTCAGTGAGGTTATTTTTATTAACCAATGCATCTGAAAAGAAGATGCAAAATAGGAGTAGTTTGATGACTAAGCACTGTTGAATCCTAATGATAACCTTATCAATGTTCATAGGTTGGTACTAGGCTATCAGCCCTAGGGCCTATACAAGCCTAGCCATAACAGTTCCCTGGTTATTTCTTCCCATGTCTAGCAGGGCAGCTGTGAGAATCTAGAAGAGCTGACCTCCCATCTTTAGCAGATGTGTTCTTCTGGAAGGATAATTGTCAGTCCAACAGACTGTGTAGGCATTTTCATTGAGTCCATTGAGATTGTTTATAATTTCTTCATGGAGGTAATATAGACTTTTGCAAGATCAAGGTAGGCTGTATGCGTACTTAATCCCTCCTTCTGATTGTTGTTACATTATACTCTGTATTGTTGTTACAAAAATTATACAAAATCTTATATGTGATTTTTACCTCTATAGCTAATCTAACAACTTGTCATTTTGTATAACAAAACTTTGTACCACCATTGTAAGTATTTCTGTCATGTTTTTTGTGGAGCTTTTCTCCTCGAGCCTCCTCGGAAAGAGGACAGCTTGCTCAGTCGGACTTTCCCTGGTAAACAAAAGTAAAATGAAATTAAATAAAAAAATAAATAAATCAATAAGGGCAGCTGTAAGCTCCTTAGAAAAGGTTAACTAAATTAGGTAGGCATTGCCTTACTTTAAATGTATACCAGCTCGAACAAATAAGGAGGAGATCACCTAGGTCCCTCAGCTCAAAACAAGTTCCACAGTGATTTCCTCCATTATCTGATGCAGGATCTGGGTGAAATTGGGACTAGTCTGTTGTTCTTTAAAACAGCTGTAACAGTAGAACATCACAACTTCACTTGTGGATAAGACCTCTGGGGCCTATTGCCGTGGTTTGTGAAACAAAGACTGGAAAGAGGATTTATTGTATTATAATTTGCAGTTCTGAGGCATGTTCCTGGAATGTTTTAGGGGGCATGGAACTATGGTTATCATTTTGCCCAAAGTTCCTTTAGTTTTATGTCTAGTGACAAGACCAGGAAGAACACATTATGTTAAGAACTCAGTGACTTTTCAGACCACATTCAGTACAATAGTTTTTACATTACAGTTTGGCATGTCTTAAGATCAAATTATAACCAGATTTCATAAATTCACTATGCCTGGACAAACTGACCAATATATTTAATACAGGTTATGCCGTAATTAATTATTTTCTCATCACTATTTTTTGCAAGTCAACAGTTCAACAGAATACTGTTCTGGGTGATCACTTTGGGCTTAACTTATAAAAATACAATTCATATTGTTATAATTATGACTTCAATATACTGACAATGTGACACCCTGAACTATAGTAAGCATATTAATCTCACCTTTACTATGTGTAGCTCATAATGACCACACTCAGTAAATCAGTAACACTTGCTGACTCTGGTCTGTTATGGATGCATTATGCAGTGTGATAATGTTACATATTGTATGCCATTACATGCACATATGTATCTAGAGCATATGCTTATTTCTACTGCAGATAAACTTCTACTGTGTCTATCATTCATGTAGATGTGACATTTATTTTCATGTTGCATTGTATTTGTCAGAACAGTTCAATTTCTTATCACATCATGGAAATAAATTATACACAAGTAACTATTTTGCACAGATGTAAAACACATATATCCATAATGTCACAGAGACAATGTCTGAGTCTTTATTTATCATGCAAAACATAAATAGGACCCATTTTTCTCTTATTGAATTTGTTTCTTGATGCCCAGATCTCATTAGAAATCTCACGATCATATAAGAACCCTGGATGGCAGGTTGAACTGCAGTGCCGTGAGGCACCCATCCTGTCCAGGATGAAATTCACCATCATTCAAAATGAGCCATTATTTAGTGCATTAACCTTCCCAGATGGTTCATGACAAATGTTTATTTTCATACTTCAGAGATAGGATCATGGACCACCTTAGCTTTAGGTCACCTGTCAGCATAAATGAATTACCCCATTACAATCAACTCACAATGCATTGTGCCAGCCCTTATGTAGGTTACTAGTGTATCCCTTAAACAGATTCATGAAATAGTTGTACTATGTGACGTGGTTAATATGCCTGAACATCAGCTAAGTCAGTTTGTGGAATGCTGTTGCATGAAATGAGAAGACAGTGTACCATAGCTCTAAACCAATCAGGGACAAATCCAGAATCAATCAGGTACACTTTTACAATATTAGTACTATTAATTAGAGACATCGACTGAATAAGAGAATGTGAATTAATATACATTTTGTGAATTAAAAGAAGTCTATAACTTTAATTATTATCATTATTTGTTAAATACAATTCACCACATTTTCTTGAACAATCAACAGTTTTGAATCAAAATCAGGGACATTTGGGAGGTATGCAGTCTATACTGCTGCATAAGTTTAAACAAAATACCTACATCCTTTGTTATGTGAAGCTAGAAGGCTACATGTGCCAGCAGGCTGTCTGCATTAGTTCATGAAGAGCTTGTATTAACTAAGAATGTTACTTGGATATGGTTTACATACTCTAGCATATCACCTAAGCAGATTCATTGACTGCTTGCAGAACTAAGTTAATTTCTACCAGTCAAAATGTTAGTACTTGTTTGGTATGTTGGGACTTGAAAACGGGCATCATTGAAATGGTCTGTTTACCCAAATCTGATATCAAAATAAACTCTTTGCATCACTGCATGATTTTTATCATCAGTCTGTTGCCCACTCTAAATCTGAACAACATTAGTTCTCATTTCTGCATCTTTGATTAGGCATCAATGATGTAACTCCATAAGAAAAAAATATGTAGACAGGGATCTATGTTAAAATAAATGAACATAACGTCAAGTTGCAAAATGGAAAGATGGAAATGACGAAAGTTTATATTCGTAACATCCACTTCCTCATAAATTTTGCCCAGGTAAGTAAACAATCAGCCAAAAAAACTTAAATAAACAAACCCCCCAACTAAATATAGCAACTCTGAGATCGCAGTACAGTGGAGAAAAGGGCACAGTTCACCACATTAGCCAACTGACTCCTTTCATGGTGAAACAATCTGGACACTCATGAATGTAAACTTCCGTCATTTCTGTCTTGTCATTTTGCAACTCAACATTTTGGCTTTTCAAGAATTTAAAGTAGATCCATAGACAGATGTATCCAACAGTACTTCATTAACAGTTGCTGTGCATATGTTTTAATTCACTTTTCTGAGATTGTTCAGAGCTGTTAAAGAGTAAGAAAAAGAAAGCCTTCCCAACGTCTGAAATTAACTCATCCAGCCCAGTGATTACTTAGGTGAAAGCAATCATAAATGTAGGTTTCTGGCAGGGCCCTTGTAATGTAAGGGCATTTCATTTTAGGCTGTCCAAACATTTTTCAACAACCAAGCCAAGTAACTATTCACTAACATTCTTATTGTTTCATTATAACTGAGCTTCTGAGTACCTCTTCATGTCATATGAGGGGTGAGATTTGACCAGACATTTTTTGTTACAAGACACCAGTTCATTGCAATATGGAGAGAAAGGCATATGCCAGATGACTACTGAATACGTATACTAATGCTAGTATAAAAGAACAAAGAGAATGTTGAGAACTGTATGGAGGTATCAAACTCCTGTCATACAGCATGAAATTACTGGAGAGGGTGACTGATAAATTATTATACCATGATCCCCCCAAAACGTGCACGCTGATTGGCCAGCGTGCCCGTTGTAAATCGAGTTATACTAATGGAAAAAGGTCCGGTCGCCCAGACTTTTTTCCATTAGTATAACTCGTTTTTTTAAAACACTGTCTCGCTATGTTAAATGGGTTTAACATAGCGAGACAGCTTTAAAATAAGCAACGGAGATCTCCGTTGCTTATTTTAAAACACTGTCTCGCTATGTTAAACCCATTTAACATAGCGAGTAGTTTTAAAAAGCAACGGAGAAATCAAGATCTCCATTGCTTTTTTTTAGTGTTTCGCTATGTTAAATGAGTTTAACATAGCGAGACAGTTTTAAAATAAGCAACGGAGATGTCCGTTGCTTTTTTTATAGTGTCTCGCTATGTTAAACTCATTTAACATAGCGAAACACTAAAAAAAAAGCAACGGAGATCTTGCTTTCTCCATTGCTTTTGCCCACAGCTCTGATGTACTGCGCAGGCGCGCAGTACATCAGAACTGCCGCGGATGCCAGACATCTGCGGAAGGGCAGTAAACAGGCATTATACTATGCCATTATTTAAGAAAAGTAATAGTTTCTTTTCTTAAATAATGTCATGGTATAATAGCAATAACCCACTTCTGGGTGTGGGTAATGCTAAATTTACCCAGGGTTGGCTTTGTTTGGTCCACGCCAACCGTGGGTAAATTTAGCATTACCCACACCCAGGCATGGGTTATTGCTATAATACACAGTGTGGTAGAAAGTAAGGTAGAAGATGAGTGGTTTGGGTTCAGAACAACATGTGGAACATATACCCCAATGTTTGCAGTAAGACAGTTTGTGAAGAAAAAAAGTGAAGATAATAAAGAAGTCCAAAATGGACACTACACTTGAAGAAATCTTATGACAAGGTCCCAGGAAACCTGATTTGAAGGTACCAGAAATATTGGTAGAATTAGTGCAGTGTACAAGAGACCAATGACACAAGTATGAACAATGTTCAAATCCACATTGGGGCTGCCAGTGGAAGTGAGACTGGGTGTGCATCAGAATTCAGCCCTGAGCCAAATTCTGTCCAAATTGATGATGGACCATATTAGCAAGCATGTCAGAGATTACCTATCAACAAAACTGTTGCATGCAGACAATGTGGCATTACAAGCAGACTCACATCAGGAAACTGCAGGCAAGGAAACTTAAGGCATGCGGGATGAGACGGAGTACATACAAGACATTTGTTCTGGCAGCAAATAAGACACTCAGAAGAAGCTAAAATTGATAGAAGGGTTGACAGAAGCTGTTAATGGGACATGTTAACAGCTTTAACTATCGGGGGTGGGGGTGAGGAGAATGGAAGTCTGAATGAGGAGGCAAAAGCTAGAATCAGTGGGACTGCAGCCAACCTGCACAGCAGGTCGGCAGTAATGCATGACCAAAGAATATCAAAGAAGCTAAAGAGTAACATGTACAAAACAGTGGTGTGACCATTGCTTCTGCATGGCACAAAAATCTGGACACTGAAGACAGAACAGGCGAGGAATCCTAAAGGTAATGGAGATGAAGTGCTTGAGATGCTCACTGTGGGACAAATGTGGAAATGAGGATATTAAAGCAGAA